>NW_007087616.1:152471-171959 GCF_000164805.1 Carlito syrichta | reverse complement strand
TTGAGCTTTGCAGTTTTTCCCATAACTGGAACTTTAAACAGTTACAGGTTATGTTTTAAGACAGAAAACTAAAAATGGCTGTGCTATTGTCCACAAGCTGATTGCATATTTATTGGGTTATAGCATGCTCTTAACCTAAGTCTATGGTATACTTTATTATGGTCCTCTCAATAGTATTTAGCCCCTATGCCATTAGCACTCCCCAGTCATGACAACCAAAAATGTCTTCAGACATTATCACATGTTCCCTGAGGGGGGCAAAATTACCCCCAGTTGAGTATTATTGCTCTATGCTTACATAAACATAATCAGATAAGAACATGTGGGCAGTTTCTTTAAAATACTGTATATATAAATGCGAGACAAAAATATGAAACTAGTATACAAGTTATTCATAAATTGCTTTTTTCATTTAAAATGTCTAACAATATTTTGCAGACATCCCTCCAGATCCGTACACATTTGGTATAATTGCTGAGTAATATTCCCTATTATGCATGTACTGTAATTTACCCAGCCGTTTTCCCCTTCGTGAATATTCAGATAGTTTCCATTTTTCTGCTTCTCAAACAATGCTGCAGTACGCATCTGTGTGCATACGATCTTATATTCTGGAGTTTTGTCTCTGAGGAATAGAGTCAAAGGGGGTTGTGCATTGAACATTCTAATACATTCTGCCAGATTGCTTTTCCAGAAATTTGGAACAATTCACACTTCCACCAGTAGGGCGCCAGAGTACCCGCCTCCAACCCTGAGAGTTATGGGCCTTTGCACAGTTTGTTCATTGGATAAATTAAAAATGAGCCACCGTGGGTGCTGTTGGTGTTTACATTTCCAGTTCCCTGACCTCTCAGGCAGCTGAGCAGTTTTTCATTTATTTATTGATCATTTGTGTTTCCTTAGGGATATGAACTGCTGGGCTCAACCATTCAGCCACTCAGGTAAACCACTTAACCTCTTTTTACCTCACTCTGTCACCCAGGCTGGAGTGCAGTGGCACAATCACAGCTCACTGCAGCCTTGCATTGACCTCCTGGGCTCAGATGATCTTTCCAAGTAGTTGGGACTACAAGCGTGTGCCACCCCACCTGCTTATTATTTTTATTATTATTTTTTTTTTTTTTTAGTTGGAGTCTCACTGTCGCCCAGACTGGAGCCTCGACCTGCTGGGCTCCGGCGATCCTTCCACCTCAGCCTTCCAAGTAGCTGGAACTACAGGCGCGCGCTACCTCACCCGGCTGATTTTTTTGATTTATTGTAGAGATGAGGTCTCGCCTGCCCAGGCGGGTCTCGAACCCACGGGCTCAGGCAATTCACTCACCTCAGCCTCCTAAAGGTGCGGGATTACAGGCTGAGCCACCGAGCCCGGCTTATTTTTATTTTTTATAGAGACAAGGTCTATGTTGCCTAGGTAGGTCTTGAACTCCTGGGCTCTCAAGCAATCCTCTCGCCTCAGCCTCCCAAAGTCCTGGGATTACAGGCATGAACCATTGTGCCCGGCCTTCATTTTCTTTAAAATGGGCATTGCATCTACCTCTCAGGGCTGTTGTGAGAACTAAGTTAACACTTGTGAAACACTCAAGATGATGTCTAACACGTTGTAAATATTCAGTAAATATTAGCTTTAAAAATCGTCTATTAATCGGCCAGTCACGGTGGCTCACATCTGTAATCCCAGCACTTAGGGAGGCAGAGGCAAGAGGATTGCCTGCGCCCAGGAGTTCGAGACCAGCCTGGGCAATTTGGCAAGACCTCGTCTCTACAATAAATCAAAACTTAGCTAGGTGTGGTGGCACACGCCTGTGATTCCAGCTACTTGGAAGACTGAGATGGAAGGATCACCTTAGCCCAGCCAGTCGAGGCTGCAATGGTCGTGAGTGTGCTACTGCACTCCTGGCTGGCCAACAGAGTGAGACTCTGACTCAAAAAAATAAAAATCTTCTATTCAATATATTTGTAGGTTTCTATTTACCTAAAGAAACTCTAGAAGGACACATAAGAAACTAACATAAATCATTACCTCTGCGTATGCTGTGGGTGGGGGGGTGGAGGAAAGTGGATCTAGGAAGGCAGGGATGGGAGCAAGACTTCACTGCATATCTCTTACACTACTTTGTGTTTTTATTTCAATTATGTGAATGTATTGCCTATTGGGGCTCAGGTCACACCACCTCATAATATGGCTGTAGGAGACCAGAATATGCCACCCCCAAATATGCTTCTTTGGCATCTTTTGAGCTAGTGCTTCTGACAAACTGCCAACACAGGTGTAGCTCCGAAAAGGCCTACATTAGGAAAATTATCTGTGTCAGGGAAAATGCTGATCCAGATAATGTGTATTACCGGAGAGTTATCTGCATAATAAGACAATTTTATTTACCAGGCATTTCCTCTCCTCACCGTCCCATAAACTTGTATCACCACCACTCCCAGGAAGCCCCCAGCCCCTGTTCCTTTCTGGGGCTCAGGATACTACCTACATAAGCTTCAGTCATCTGGCCCTTCCTTGAGTCTCTTGTTTTGCAGGACTCCCATGTATATGCACGTAATTAAATATGGCTTTTCTCCTGTTAATCTACCTTATGTCAATTTGACTCCTAGCCTAGTCAAAGGTTCTAGAAGGCCACTTTCCCCACCCCTAACCTATTCAGAAATAAGATACACATTTTTAAAAATTGGCTAGTTATATTCTTACTTTCAGGAGATGTTTATCTTATTGATTTTCAGGGACTATGAGTATCAGGGAGTTTATTTCAAGTCCTTTCCACGTGCCAAAGCTGGCCAACTTTTGAAGAGTCAGAAAAAGGTGGTTTCTGCTTTAAATCTACTACCAGAAAGGAAGGGACAGAGATTGTTCTTTGTTTGGGGAAAGTCCACACAAACGTGAAGTAATGAGGTCAAAAAGGGACTTCCTCTGCATTTCTGTTGCCTGAACACTAAGGTGTGTGGGAGGCCAGTTTTTCACTATATCAGCCTGAAGGAGAAAGACTGCTGCTTGCTGGCTGCCAGTATCCCACATCAGCCACGAGAGCCCAGACCCCAGGGCTCCCTCTGGAGGCCTCAGGAAGATACAGCAAAGTGCCTGAGCCTCTCGTGGCTGCTGGAAGCTGGGACCCTTCCAGCCAAAAGCCAGGCCAGAATGAACTCACTGTTTTTATGCAGAGGCACAAATCCAAAATGGGTCACCTGGAACTGCTGTCAGCATGAGATCTGATTGTAGTTGGGCCTCAGAGGGGTCAAAGAAGTTCCTTATTTAAGGCATTTTTTATTTTTATTTTTTTTTGAAAGCAGGATTTACTGAGAGGACAGAAAACTCCCACAGTGGGAGGAAACTTGAAGGGGTTGCCCACATTTTTTATTTAAAAAAAAAAAGGATTCCTCTCCCTACATTATGCATCTTCCCTCAACCTATGGGATCCCTCAACCTACACGGATCTCTCTGTAGTATAGAGTCTCTCAGTCGTTCACTGTCTTCTCCTTCCACTCACTTCTAGAATTCTTGGAAAAGCTGTTGCCTTCCTGACTCTACCTCTTCAGTGACCACTTACAGGTGATCTCATCCACCCTGCCTTCTGACACCCCTATGACCTGAAAACTCTGTCCCTAAGGTCACCTGTGGCTTCCTATTTGCCAAACTCTGGACTCCTGTTTACAGCCTCATTCTCTAAGGTATTGTCCCACTGTTAACTATCTCCTCCTTGCCCTCCTCAAAATGATGCTTCCCTGACCCTGGCTTTTCAGTCTCTCTTGTTAGCTCTTGTTCCTATGCCAGGGCTTGGTCCCCAGCAGTCATTGCCCCCCATCAGGCCCTAACAGAGTCCTCTGTCCTCTCCCAGCCTGCTGTCCCCAGCTAAGCTGCCTTCCCTCTCCCCTACCTCGTGATTCTTAAAGACTACAAAGTCAAGTCACCCAAAACTCACCTTCTTTCCCCTCTGAGTTTCCTCCACCTCTTCCTCCCCAACCCATCTCTTCCCTGTTTACAAACCTTCAATGAATTCCCCAGAGAATCAAAACCAAAAATCTGGCAAGTCTAAATCTTACCCCCTGCTGCCCTTGACCTTGGCATTCCAACTGCAACACCTTCTTTGCTCTTTTTTCCAATGCCCCTCTGCTTTTTCCACTAGGAGACTTCAAGACTGGCCCTGACGCTTGATTCCTGGGGCAGGGAGTTAATAATTCCTCATCTGTTTTTCATAGCACTTTACACAAGTCTCCGGAGTTGGGTTTGGATCCAATGTCCCCTTTTTATTAACTCTGCAACCTTGGCCAAGTAGCTTAACCTCTCTGAACCACTATACAATGGCAATAAAAATGCTAATCTCAATCCAGAAATAACCCCACACATTTATGATCAATTGACTTTCAACAAGGGTGCCAAGACAATTCAATGGGGGAATAAATAGTCTTCTTGGCATATGGCATTGGGACAACTGCAAATCCCCATGCAAAATAATGCGATCTTTTCCATATCATATGCAAAAATTCATTCAGTGAATCAAATACTTAAATCAAAGCTAAAAGTTAGGATTCTTAGGAGAAAGCATAGTTGGAAATCGTAGTGAGCTTGGGTTAGGCCACAGTATCTTAGACATGGCACCTCATATACAAGCCACACAGGAGAAAATAAAGAAATTGAACTCATCAAAGCTAAACACTTTGTGCTTCAAAGGACAGCATCAAGAAAGTGAAAAGAACCCATAGAACAGGAGAAAACATTTGCAAGTCACATATTTGGTAAGGGTCTGTCTGATATCCAGGGTTTTTTTTAAACAAACCTCTTACAATTCAATTTTAAAAAACCCAAATAACCAATTAAAAAGTGAACAAAGCATTTGAATAGATATTTTTCCAAAAAAGACATACCAATGACCAATATACACCTGGAAATGTGGTCAACAGCATTAGTCATGGGGAAATGCATATCAAAACCACAAAGCGATATCACTCCACACCCACCAGGATGGCTAAAATAAAAAAGACAGCTAATAAGTGTTAGCAAAGATGTGGCATAACCAGGCCCTCATATACTGCTGATATGAAAGGAATGAAGTACTGCTAAGTGCGACAACATGGATGAGTCTTGAAAACATGTTAAGTGAAAGAAGCCAGACACAAATGACCATACAATGTATGATTCCATTTCTATACAATGTCCAGAACAGGCAAATTCATAGAGACAGAAAGTAGACAGGTGGGTGCCAGGGCCTGGGGAAAAGGCAGAATGGGGAGTGTCTGCCATGTGGTCCCTTTTAGTGAATTTAGATAGTGATAACGATCACAAGACCAAGTGCATATGTTAAAAGCCACTGAATTGTGCACTTTATGTATTTATTATTTTTAAATTTTTTTCCTCTTTTACTTTTTATTTTAAAATTGTGGGGTACAATTCAAGGTTAGGTATACAAATATTCATTGTGCAAGTACCCTTGTTGATGAGGTGTGCGCCCCCTTCCCCAGGCAGATACCGACTACTGTCAATCCCACCTCTCCCCTCCCCGCCCCCTTCAGTTTCCCGCTACTGTCAATAGTTTTCTTACAGTATTATGGATCAGTAATTGTTCAAGTTTCATTTATGAGTGAGAACATGTGATACTCAACTCTGTTTCTGTGAGAGATCACTATTATAAACTCTAATTCCATCCAGGTTGCTGCAAAGTTCATGATTTTGTTCTTCTCTATGGCTGTGTAACATCCCATTGTGTACATGTACCACATTTTTTTTATCCAGTCCTCTTTTTATGGGCAGCATGGTTGGTTCCATGTTCTTGCTATTGTGAACAATGCTGCAATAAACATACGTGTGCAGGTATCTTTTTTATAGAGTGATTTGAGTTCTTCCGGGTATTTTCCCAGTAGGGGGAGAATTGTGCATTTTAAAAGAGTGAATTATATGGTTATGAACTATGCCTCAATTTTTAAAAGTCAAGAATCAAGAAAGCAAATAAGGAAGAAAGGTTCCCCTTCTGAGGTTGTGGTGAGAACATGCGTGGAAAGTGACTCTGCTGCCACTGGTGCTTGCTGGGGCAATGTAGCTACCATTTTCCCTACAAAAGTGTGCACTCCTCGAGGACTGGACCTCCCAGAACATGCCTTTGTTTTTTGTTTTGTTTTGTTTTGAGTCAGCGTCTCATTCTGTCACTCAGGCTGGAGTGCAGTGGCAAGATGACGGCTCACTGCAGACTCTACCTCCTGGATTCAGATGATCCTCCCACCTCAGCCTCCTGAGTAGCGGGACTACAGGTACACGCCACTGTGCCCGACCAATTTTTGTATTTTTTGTAGAGACAGGGTCTTGCTACATTGCCCAGGCTGGTCTTCAACACCTGCCTCCCAGAACATATCCATCTCCTAATCCAAGTGCCTTGCATTGGGGCCAGCACATAGTATTCCATAAATCCCAACTGAGCACATGTAAGACAATTATGCTGTCTTTTGTAAGCCAAGGGAAAGACATTACAGATGCACTCACACACATGGGTGTATAGTCAAGAAATAAATAGCAGGGCTACTGGGACAATTTATCTGAATCGGACACTTGTCTCAAACAACAGTCCAGCTCAGAGTGAGCAAAAGATTCAGTGAGGGAAGCCTTAAGAGGGTTTCCCTCCTAAATGATATTAGAGAGTGTGAGCTCAAATCATCTTCTACTTACTCGGTTTAAGAAAAGAAAAAAGGCTAGGTGGGGTGGCTCACACCTGTAGTCCCTACATTTTGGGAGGCCAAAGTGGGAGGATTGCTTGAGCCCAGGAGTTTGAGACCAGCCTGGGAAACACAACGAGACCTATCTCTACAAAAAATAAAATTAGACAAGTGTGGTGGTACATTCCTGTAGTCCCAGCTACTTGGGAGGCTGAGGTGGAAGGATCACCTGAGCCCAAGAGGTCAAGGCTGCGGTAAGCTGTGATAGTGCCACTGCACTCCAGCCTGGGCAGCAGAGTGAGACCCCGACTCAAAAAAAGAAAGAGAGAGAGAGAGAGATGGAGAAAGAGAGAAAAGGAAAGTGGTATTTCAGGAAGATAATGAAGAGAACATGCTCTTCGTTCGTCTCTCATCCTGGTGTTTCAGTTCTGTTCTGTCCTTAGGGGAGGCATTCTACCCCCAAAAGGATTCCTGGACCCACAAGAGGAGTCTTAACCAGTGGCACCTTCACAGGTTTTTGTTCTGATAGTATATGTTCCACATATAGGAATTAACTTCCTATTAGAACTCAGCCCTGAATCCTTTGTGAGCTCTTAGAATTGGCATGACTTCCAATGGAGCTCACCTGAAGTCCACTCACCCCATTAATTCAGTTCATCCTCTGACCTGACACCGTGGATTCCCATCTCCTCTCTTCCTTATGTCAGCCTGTCCATTCTTCCTCAGCAATAGAGTGGCCCCTATTAAGGGCCTTGCTATCTACTCCCACGCGCACCCTGGCAATCACCTCCTGTGGGACTCTGTTTCCAATCCCTTCCACCTCTGGGTCTGTTCCTTCAGCAGTGAGCCTGAACTGGATGCTGCCTCTCCCTGTGAGGTCCGCCCCAGCCTGGCTGATACCCAGCAGTCCTGCACTTCTCCACTGATAAGTGACATCCCAGTCCTCAAGCACTATATCTGCATTCATGCCTTTGCATATTCTGTTCCCTCTTCCTTGAATATTTTCCTCTTTTTGGAGATAAATTGCAAATGCCAAGTCAAATTTCAAGACTTCGGACAAGTGTTACCTTGCCTGAGGTCTTCAGACTCCCCCAGGCAGGCTCCTGGTCACACCACCAACATGGGGTTGATTACATTGCAGGGTTATATCTTTTTTGCATGTTTTTGGGTCTAGGCAGCATGGTAGGTACTCAGTGTTTGCTGAATGACTACAGAATGGATGAATGCATTACACAGGACAATTGTTTGTTTATCCATCTCTTGATAAACCTGGTTATTCAAAACTCTGTTTATTTTGTTACATAAGGTCCTTGTATGAGACCTCACTTGAGAAATTACTTTTGGAATTGAAAAATAAGGAAAAAGTGTTATTTTCTTTTACCAACAAGTCTCTGTATTGAGGAGAGAAACACACAGCTCTTTGTCTCATCTCCCTTTTTTCTTGCTTCTAAGAAGCTCAGAACCAGATTTAATCTTCATTCACAATCATTAGCCCTCCTGAACAAAATTTGGCTCTTCCTCCTCTTTGTGGTTTTGATTTTCTATCTTTTCTCTAATAATTTTTTTTGAAATCAAGAAGTGGAATATAAAGGAAAAGGTATGGTGTCAGAGAAACATGAGTTCAGAGGCCCTGTACCTTGTGGCTGTGTAACTCGAGCAACTTACATAACCTCTCTGAACTTCCAATTTGCCTTTTACAGGGTAATCATAAGGACTAAATTAGGCTGGGCGCTGTGGCTCACACTGTAATCCCAGCACTTTGGGAGGCTGAGGCGAGAGGATTGCCTGAGCCCAGGGTTTTGAGACCAGCCTGGGCAACAAAGCAAGAACTCGTCTCGACAATACATTTTAAAAACTAGCCAAGAGCCGGGCTCGGTGGCTCAGTCTGTAATCCCACGCCTTTGGGAGGCTGAGGTGAGTGGATTGCCTGAGCCCGCGGGTTCGAGACCCGTCTGGGCAGGCGAGACCTCATCTCTACAATAAATCAAAAAATTAGCTGGGCATGGTAGCACGCACCTGTAGTTCTAGCTACGTGGAAGGCTGAGATGGAAGGATCGCCGGAGCCCAGCAGGTCAAGACTACGGTGGCCGGGAGCGGCCACTACACTCCAGTCTGGGTGACAGAGTGAGACTCCAACTCAAAAAAAAAAAAAAAAAAAACTAGCCAGGCATGTAGCATGCACCTGTAGTTTCAGCTACTTGGAAGACTGAGGCATAAGGATTGCCTGAGCCCAGTAGGTAGAGGCTGTAGTGGCTGTGAGCATGCCACTGCACTCCAGCCTGGGCAACAGTGAGACTCCAACTCAAAAAAAAAGGACTCAGATAAAATGCACATATTGTAGCACACACTAGAGAATCAATAAATGATAATGACATGAAGTAGAGGCTGTAAATGAATAAAATAATTTAAAGTGTCACTTCACGCTGGCCTTTGGAAGAATAAGCAGCCACTCACGTGTGGTGACTTAGGAAGGAGCAAGGCCAACTTGCCTAAAGCCCCTCTCCTCTGAGTCAGTTCCATCACTAGGATTATGATTCAAAGGACTCTTGGAAAGATACTCTTTATTTTTATTTTATTATTATTATTTTTTGAGCCAGAGTTTCACTATGTAGCCCAGGCTAAAGTGCAATGGCACAATCACAGCCACCGCAGCCTCGACCTACTGGGCTCTGGCGATCCTTCCGCCTCAGCCTTCCAAGCAGCTGGAACTACAGGCAAGTGCCACCATACCTGACTGATTTTACAATTTACTGTAGAGACAAGGTGTTGCCAAGTTGCCCTTGCCAGTCTTGAACCCCTGGGCTCAGACAATCCTCTTGCCTCAGCCTCGCAGAGTGCTGGGATTACAGGCATGAGCCACTGCGCCCTGTCAGAAAGATACCTTTTAAACTGGTTAAGAGATCAACTCAGCCAGGAGTGGGCACACGCAGTGACACAGGACAAGGAACTCCAAAGTCTGGGTCCAGCTCAAGAGGCCAAGTTTCACACGAGAAAGAATTGAAGAACAAGCCACCAAAGTAAAATGAAAGTAAGTTTATTGAAATGACAGAGAGTAGGCGACGCCATAGGTGAACAGCCTGGGCTGCTTTATAGGAAGAACAGCAATTATATATTGTTGGGGTTTTGTTTTCATAGGTATCTTTTGATTACATGCAAAGCAAGGGATGGGGTATTCATGGGTTTCCTGGGAAAGAGGTAGAGATTCTTTTTTTTTTTTGAGTTGGAGTCTCTCTCCATCACCCAGGGTGGAAGGCAGTGGCACGCCTCTTGGCTACCACAGCCTCAACCTTCCGGGCTCCGGCAATCCTTCCGCCTCAGCCTTCCAAGTAGCCAGAACTACAGGTGCACGCTACCACACCCAGCTAAGTTTTGATTTATTGTAGAGACAAGGTCTCCCCAAGTTGCCCAGGCTGGTCTCGAACCCGCAGACTCAGACAATCCACTCGCCTCAGCTTCCCAAAGTGCTGGGATGGACAGGCTGAGCCACCGAGCCCAGCCAAGATTCTTTTTTTAAAGTCAGGGCCTCACTGTTGCCCAGGCTGGAATGCAATGGCATGATCATGGCTACCCACAGCCTTGGCCTGCTGGGCTCGAGTGATCCTTCCACCTCAGCCTCCTGAGTAGCTGGACTACAGAAGTGTGCCACCATAGGCAGCTACTTTAAAAATTTTTTTTTTGTAGAGAAGAGGTCTTGTTATGTTGCCCAGGCTGGTCTTGAACTCCCCGGCCCAAGCAGTTCTCCCATCCTGGCCTCCCGAAGTGCTGGGATTACATGTGTGAGCCACTGCGCCTAGCCTAGAGGTGGTGATGTCTAAGAACTGGGGTTCCTCTTAGTTTGTTACTGTAAATGGATAGGGCTGGAATAGTCATGGCGCTGGAGGGTAAGCCATTGAGTTAATGTATTATAATAAGTATTAATGTAGGGCAGGGTTGGTTAGTGGGCAAAAAACTTGCCATCTTTGTCATAGCTGGCGCTAACTGGTTATTTTTTATTTTATTTTATTTTGACTCAGAGTCTTACTCTGTCGCCCAGGCTGGTGTGCAGTGGCACACTCACAGCCACCACAGCCTCAACCTGCTGGGCTCAGGCAATCCTTCTGCCTCAGCCTTCCAAGCAGCTGGAACTACAGGCATGCACCACCATGCCCAGCTAATTTTTTGATTTATTGTAGAGATGAGGTCTCGTCAAGTTGCCTAAGCTAGTCTCGAACGCATGAGCTCAGGCAATCTTCTCACCTCCACCTCCCAAAGAGCTGGGATTACAGGCATGAGCCACCACACCCAGCTTCTAACCGGTACTTAACCACACTTTAATGTTCTCTGTGGGAGCTCAGAAAACCAGGCTACTCACCTGTCTAGAGAAACTGTCTCAGCCACCTGTCCTGAGATATTAGTTTATTTATTTTAGAAAAACTAGTCCTGCTTAATTCTTATCTTATTCCCCCCTTAGAGATTATACAGAGGGACCCCCCCAAAAAAACAGAATTATTTTCAGAGAGCAGACCCTTGTAGTACAGGCCACTCCCATTATGTAAGTGTCCTAGGAATCCACTGGCATCAGTGTACCAGCTAGCGTTGCTGTGAGAAGCTGCATTCGGCTTCAGTGGATTTTTGTTTGTTTTTAGATTCTTTCAATGCATTTGTTCATTTCATGATGGATTATTTATGAGTGTACCTGCCCATACCGCACTGAGTGTTCAGCAATTTTTGACCAGAAATGGTAAGACCCCCATGTCCTACCCTCCCTATTCACCCAATCTCACCCCGAGCAACTTTTTCTTTTGTTTTCCTCAATGAAAAATTCCTCAAAGGGAAACGTTTTGCCAATATGGAAAAGATGAAATGAAAAAAAAAAAAGCAGAAGCACTAAAAGCCATCAAAATTGATCAGTTCAAAAACTGCTTTGAGTAGTGGAAAAAGCGTCGGCGTGTTGCATCAAACGGAGAGTGCTTTGAAGGTGACTGAAGTTTAAACATGTAAGAATAAATACATATTTTTTAATACATACATTCTGGGGTTTTAGGGTTCCCCCTCCTATACTCCTCCTTAATCTTAAAAGGTTGTTGAAGGACAAAGTCTTATCTTCTGGAACTACTTACTGCTGATATTATGGGCACAGGTCCTCCTAGCATTGAAGGCATACAAATCTCTGAATATTTGTTTGAAGGGGCCAAAGACAGAATGTTCTCATGTCCTGGATCAGAAAGTGGAATGGGTTGGAAGCTTTGTGCCAGCATTATCTTTATATGGCATTGGTATAACCTGGAAGACACAAACTTCATAAGAAGGTTAAACAAGCAAGGGCCAAAGATTAATAGTAGTAAGATAACTACCAAAGGTTTTAGGAAGGGTAGAAATTAAGTAACTGGTAATAAGTTTGTTTCTTGGGATGGGGGATTTGGTAACAAGGTAAAGCATCTGGGGTATTTAGTAGTAAGGCTTATTATTTAACCAGTCAACCCCATTAACCTTTTTTTTTTTTTTTTTTTTGAGTCAAAGTCTCACTCTGTTGCCCAGGCTGTAATGCAGTGACACGATCACAGCCAACAACATAGACTTTACCTGCTGGGCTCAAGTGATCGTTCTGCCTCAGCCTTCCAAGTAGCTGGGACTACAGGTGTGTGCCACTACAGCTGGCTAATTTTGATTTATTATAAAGATGAAGTCTTGTCAATTTTCTCAGGCTGGTCTTGAACCCCTAAACTAAGGCAATCTTCTCGCCTTCTCCTCCCAAAGTGCTGGGATTACAGGCACGAGCCACCACACCCAGCCTCTGTTAACTATTGATGTTCTTTAGATTTTAGGACCCCCTGTACTTGATGTAGAGGGCAGGGGTAATAACTTTTCACTGTTGTTCTAAGTTAAACTTACTGACTTCCTTTACTAATATAGTGGTGGTGGCCATAGATTGTAAATATGTTGGTTACCTTGCTGTCACCTGGTTCAGTTATTTGGAAAAATTAAATAAGCTACTGGTTTAGGAATATTCCTGAGCTTTTGAATTAAGAACACCGAATTTTGTTCTTTGTTTCTCAACTACATAAAGGGTAAAAGGTTTTATTATGTTTGGGAGTTCTAAAGCAGGCGCTGTCCCCAGCTTTTCTTTTAGGGTGAGGAATGCTTGTTGACAGGTCCCATCCTAATATACAGGCTTGTGATTTTTTTAATTTTATTTTCAGTTTTCAAACCAAGCTTATTGGAGAATGAAGAGAGAAATGACAGGGTGACATGCCAGAGCTGGCATGGGAGAAAGAAACCGCCAATTATTTCTTTTTAAAGTCTCATAAAGTGGCTTTGCTATAAGCTCAAACTTAAGATTCTAGATTCAGCAGAACCCAGCCATTCCTTAAAAAGTTCTCAATTGTCTCTTGGTTTGAGAGGGCTAAAGCACCAGGATGGTCTCCTTTCATTTCTGGGCTGAAGATTTTGTTCTAGGGGTGAGTACATAACCCAAATATTAAGGGTATTTTAACAGTTTCATCAGAAATGTCTATGTCCCATATAGAGAGGTCTACTTGAGAGTCAAGATGTGGTGGAATGGGGGTCCTATTTTTTTAATGTGCTAAGGCCAGCGTATAGGGCTGGGAATAATGTCCTTTCCTGGCTTGCTACCTTTTCATGAAACTCTCCAAATTGGACTATGGCCTGTAATTGGGTAAGTCTCTTCTTAGTAAAGGAATACTCAGGTATAAGTAAGAACCTAAGGGAGTACATATAGTTCCCCACAGTGCAACCAAGTAGATAAATCTCCTAATCTTTGGCAGACTATCAACCTTGCTACAGTGTAAGAATGAGAAGACTGTGGCCTTGAGAAACAGATTTGAACTCAGAAGGTGTCACCCCATATCCGATAAGAACTCAATATTCTTACCTGTCATGTCAGGACTACCCGAGGTTCCTCGGTGAAAATAGCAGGGTATGTGGTGGGAGCCACGGGGCTTGAGCCCCATCAGTTTTCTGCTCTTTGGGCTATAATGGATCCAGAAGGCCCAGGCTCCCTTTGGAGTGGGAGACAATCTTTTTTCCAATGGCCCTCTTGTTTAAAGAATATACATTGATTTGGGCCCAAGGGCCAGCGAGTTGGGGGTTTCCATCTGGGCACCCCAGACACTGACCCCACTGTGTTTCTTTGAGGTAGGTAACTCTGAGGTGGCAGGGGGCTTAAAGCAGTCACTAGCACTTGTGCTTTTTGGTTATTTCTTTTGGTTTTCTCTGCTTCCTCCACACTGTCCCTATTATTGTAAACTCCAAAAGCTATGTCTAGTTGACTCATGGGGGTTTGAGGTCTCATTGCTGCTTTTTTGTAGCTTTCTTTTAATATTAGAGGCAGATTGAGTAATAAAATGCGTGCCCAGGAAGGCTTGCAACTTTGGGGAATCTGGGTCTACATTAGGCTATTTCCTGAATGTCTTAACTAAGCAACCCTGAAATAGAGTAGGATTTTTCTTTTTCTGAGTCCTTTTTTTAAACTTTGTCATAATTTACAGGCTTAACTACACATTTCTTTATACCTTCTATTAAACAAGTTATTATGTGGTTTCTGCTTAAGATCTGGGGAGCCCCTCTAGTAATTCTATTAGGGATTCAGGTCTGGAATTACATCTCTTCCTACACAATAAATGGCATGGTCTGGATTATAAGCAGCCATCTCATCTGTGTGTTTGCAGGTAGTGGTAAGCATTTTTTGTTTTTTCCTCCACTGTACAACAGGTAGACAATGAAATGTATAAATTATGTTACATGAAAAGACACAAAGTTTAACAAATTGTTCAATAAACTTCCCTAGATCCTCTGAAAACCAGCTGAATTTTTTCTGTGTAAAGCCAGATCAGTCACAGAGCAGGGCACATGTACTCTGATTGTACCATTCTCATCAGCCTGCAGTGGGGCATAAGTTAAGACTTCAGAGGTTGATAGGAGGCCCCACTCCTGGCGGTGCCAGTAGGGCTTACTTCCTTAGGAAGTGGGGGAAGTGGGGGATATGGGTTGGGGCTGGTTGGATAGGGAGGAGGTGTGTCTGATGACCCTGGGGTAGAACTCCATGCTGATGAGGGACTGAGGGGGCTCCAGACAGGGTACAGGGAGTGGCTAAAAGAGGGTTGGTTATCTAGGATGTCTGGTGTAATCTCTTGGTACCTGAGGGTAATGTGAACCAGACATGTCCTGCAGTCATCTCTTAGCCCTGGATTCTTCTAGAGGGTCATACAGGCTTGTACATCAGGGATCTCTCCCCATTTTCCTTCCTTTTTGTAGCACAAGTCTCTCGCATAATTGTGTTACAGTTCAAGAAACAATTCTAGGTCAAAATGATAATAAAAAGGTTTTAAAGTAAAATCTTTACTCTTTGAGAGAGATCCGTTTTTTAAAACAATCAAAGACCTGAGGAAGACAGTATGAGACAATGTCTCTTTCTCCTTTTTATTATCATAGTTTACTTAAAAGGTGAACATATGTATGTAGTGTGTATATATATATTTCTTTTTTGAGTCGGAGTCTCTGTTGCCCAGGCTGGAGTGAAGTGGCACGCTCAAGGCCACTGCAGCCTCGACCTGCTGGGCTCAGGCGATCCTTTCGTCTTAGCCTTTCAAGTAGCTGGAGCTACAGGCACGCACCACCAGGCCCAGCTAATTTTTTTATTTATTGTGGAGATGAGGTCTCACCAAGTTTCCCAGGCTGGTTTTGAATCCCTGGGCTCAGGCAATCCTCTCGCCTCCACCTCCCAAAGTGCTGAGATTACGGGCTTGAGCCACCGTGCCCAGCCAACAAAAATATTTTATTGCTATTTATTTATTTATTTGTTTGTTTGTTTGTTTGTTTGTTTGTTTATTTATTTATTTGAGTTGGAGCCTCACGCTGTCGCCCAGACTGGAGTGCAGTGGCTGCTCCCGGCCACTGCAGCCTCGACCTGCTGGGCTCCGGCGATCCTTCCGCCTCACCCTTCCAAGTAGTTGGAACTACAGGCGCGCGCTACCACGTCCAGCTAGTTTTTTATTTATTGTAGAGATGAGGTCTCGCCAAGTTGCCCAGGCGGGTCTCAAACCAGCGGGCTCAGGCAATCCACTCACCTCAGCCTCCCAAAGCGTTGGATTACAGGCTGAGTCACCGAGCCCGGCTATTGTCATTTATTAACATCTGAGATCCTTGTCTAAATGAAAAACCAAATTTTAAATCTGAATTCACATATTATTAATACTAAAGCTATTTTTAGCCGGGCATGGTGGCTCATGCCTGTAATCCCAGCACTTCAGGAGGCAGAGGTAAGAGGATTGCCTGAGGCTAGCAGACCTTGCCTTTACAAGAAATAAAAAAATTAGCTAGGTGTGGTGGCATGCACCTGTGGATCCAGCTACTTGGAAGGCTGAGGTGGAAGGATTGCCTGAGTCCAGCAGGTCAAAGCTGCGGTAACCATGAGTGTGCCACTGCACTCCAGACTGGACAACAGAGTGAGACTTTGACTCAAAAAAAAAGCTATTTTTAATAAAAACTTGTGTAAAAAATCTATCCAACTTTAGTCAACTTTAGACCACACCAGATTTTTGTAAACTTATTATCATCTCTTATAAAATTAAATTTTTTTTTCTTTTCACCTTTCTATATTTTAGTTTTACTTATATTTTTCTATTTCTTTAATTTGGAATTAAGTAACTTTAAACTAGACAAAATTATTTTTCTTAACAAATACACATATTCATGCCTTTATCACTTTATTGCCCAAAGCATCTCTTTGGTTTATATATTTTGTATACAGACTTTTTTTTCTTACATCTACTGGTTTTATTAGCATATATTAACTACAACATCAACTTAATAACCTTAATTTCTGGGGAAAACCTTAGTAGGTAATTTTTTTTTTTTTTTAAATCAGAGTCTGGCCAGGCTCAGTGGCTCAGCCTGTAAACCCAGCACTTTGGGAGTCCAAGGCAAGTGGATTGCTTGAGCCCGCGGTTTCGAGACCAGCCCGGGGAACTTGGTGAGACCTCACCTCTACAATAAATCAAAAAATTAGCTGGGTTTGGTAGCGCACACCTATAGTTCTGGCTACTTGGAAGGCTGAGGTGGAAGAATCGCTGGAGCCTAGCAGGTCAAAGCTGGGGTGGGTGTGAGCATGCCACAGGACTCCAGTCTGGGCGACAAAGTGAGACTCCAACTCAAAAATAAAATAAAATAAAATCAGAGTCTCCCTCTGTCACCCAGGCTGGAGTGGAGACTCTGATTTATTTTTATTTTTTATTTTTTAGCTGGAGTCTCACTCTGTTGTCCAGGCTGGAGTGCAGTGGCACAATAAAGCTCACTGTAGCCTTAACCTCCTTGGCTCAGGAGATCCTTTTGCCTCGGCCTCTGGCTAACTTTTTAAATTTCTGTAAGGTCTTGCTGTGTTGCCTAGGATGGTCTTGAACTCCTAGCCTTAAGCAATTTCACTCCGAAAGTGCTGAGATTACAGGCATTAGCCACCATGCCCTGCCAGGAAGTAATTTTGATTTTTTTAAAAAACAGTATTTTGGCCGGGCTCAGTGGCTCAGCCTGTAATCCCAGCGCTTTGGGAAGCCGAGGCGAGTGGATTGCCTGAGCCCGCGGGTTCGAGACCTGCCTAGGCAACTTGGCGAGACCTCATCTCTATAATAAATCAAAATTAACTGGGAGTGGTAGCACGTGCCTATAGTTCCAGCTACTTGGAAGGCTGAGGCAGAAGGATCACTGGAGCCCAGCAGGTCGAGGCTGCAGTGGCTGGGATCCACTCCAGTCTGGGTGACAGAGTGAGATTCCAACTCAAAAAAAAACCACAGCATTTGTAGATGAAAATCATTTCATGATTTTTTAGAAAATGTCTTTTTTGTTGTTAGAAAATTTTGTTGTTGTTGTTGTTTTTGAGTTAGAGTCTCACTCTGTTGCCCAGGTTAGGGTGCAGTGGCACACTCACGGCCACCACTGCCTCAACCTGCTGAGCTCAGGCAATCCTTCCACCTTAGCCTTCCAAGTAGCTGGAACCACAGGTGTGCACCACCACACCTTGTGAATTTTTTTATTCATTGTAGAGATGAGGTCTCACCAAGTTGCCCAGGCTGGTCTCGAATCCAGGGGCTCAGGCAATACTCTTGCCTCCACCTCACAAAGTGCTGGGATTATAGGCATGAGCCACTGCGCCTGACTAAATTTTTGTTTATTAACAAATCTAAATATATGTATACTTTTATACTATATAAAAGCAAGATGTCAAAGTATATAAACTTGTGAATCATATGGGATAAATGGCCAGAGGAATGAGAGTCCCCTTTGCCATCACATAGGGACAGAAAAAGTGTTTTAGCAAGTGAAACAGAAAAGGAGGTGAAGACTGACTGGGTAGACTGAGTCAAGTTTTGTAACACAGAAAGTGCAATGGGGGCCAAAGGTACGACTATAAGTAGATTTCCACATGCATGACCAGGCCCTGCAAGGGTCCTCTCCATTGTGGTTGCTGATCTGCCTGAAGTAGCCCTGTTTTCCAAACCTCCATATCTGGTCCTTCCAAGGTTTCCTGGGAGGAGTGTGTGTTGGATATGGGTGGGGGTGGGGGTGGCGTGAGAATACAGAGTCTGACACACAAAGAAGTTAGGGCAATGGGTACCTAGAATGAGGGCAAAACCTTGTGAGATGTGAAAGAAGCTGGTCTAGTAGCGACAAGAGCCCTGGGCTGGAATCCCCAGTTGATGGCCCTGAGTCCAGCAAGTGACCTCCAAACCTCTGTTTCTTCATCTGAAAAATGAGACTAGTAATAGGGCCCTACAGTCTGCTGTGAAGATCAAATGAGGTAATGTTTCTGGAAGCAATTTGTAACTGAAAGAGGGTTATTCTTGTGGAGGTTATTATTCCCAATTTTGCCTGGGGCTGGCTCTCTTTATATTAAATTTTCAAATGGTGCTCATTAAAATGGACCTACCTATATATGTTTAGCACATTTTAAATGGCAGCAGTTCTCCAAGGAACAGTAAGGAGCTCTGAGGGGATCCTTTCAAACTCTTCAATCGTCCTTTTGACAACTGGAAATCAGATGCATGAATGGGCCCAAACTCCTAGAAGAATTCATAAAGGAAAAAAAAGTAAAGGTCAAATGGTAATTGCTGCTGGGCAGACGCTGCCAGCACACTAAGGCCTTCCCACCCAGCCTATGGTGGTCCCGGAAAAGGAGTTTGCTCAGGAGAGGGACTTTGTGGAGTTCCAGCTGATCTCCAGCAAAGCTCAGTTCAGTCCATCTCTACCGCCCTCTTGCCCGGAGAACCATGCAGGTTCATTAATTGCTTATTCTTGATGCCTAATTAGAAAGTAGTTTCCCAGAAGTTTAGGGCCTGGGTTTTCCTTGATGACAGGGCTGGCTGCGGATAAGGCCAAATACCGTAAATGGCCTAACTCAACGTCTAGTGCAGGGCTGGGGCTCAACCAGTATCTGTCGGAGGGCGAATCTGGGGGCCAAAATCCCCTCAAAGGCACGCGCGCTCCCTCACACGTGTAGCTCGGGGCAGATCTCAAAGCAAAACGCGGCGAATGACAATTGCGGTTGGTGGTGATGAGCAGAGTGCTCTCAACACGCGCGCCCGTGGTGTCTCAACAGCGGAAAGATCCGAAGGGTCGGGCCGCGAGGCGCCACGGCCTGTTCCGAGTCCAAATCTTGGCGCCACCCTCTTCTCTCCGGTCCCCTTGGCAAGGAGCCCTTCCCCTCTGCGCCTCAGTGGCTTCATCTGTAAAACGGACGTCATCGCCCCCAGTGCGGGTTTAGTGACTCAATACACGGAAAGGTCCGACGGATGCGCGTGGCCCAGGGCGGCCCGGCTTCCCGGGATCGCCGGGCGCGAGGGGGGCGCGCACGCGGCTGGG
>NW_007087616.1:147533-151719 GCF_000164805.1 Carlito syrichta | reverse complement strand
TTGGCGGGTCCCCCCAGCCCCGCCGAGTACCCGGGCGCGGCTTGCTTTGTTGGGTGGTGGGGTGGGACTTTCCTCGAGCTGATTTGGGAACTGGTGTATATTTTGGTTGGTTTGGCGTGTTTTGTTTTGATTATTAATGTTCCCCAGGGCACAAAGGGGAGCTGGTGTTTTTCTTTCCAGAAAGGCTTTTCTGTTTCCCGACCCCGCCCAGTTTGATGGACGTGGAGGTTCTGAGTCTGGAGGCGGTTTTACTTTTCTTTGTGGAAAAAAGTCCTCTCCTTTCAACTTTATAATTGTGAGCTGAGTTCTTGCTGGCGGGAGCTGCTACCCTCGCTAGCATTCCTAGGCTATCAAATATGTGTTTAAAAGATGGCTTTAAGCCGGGCTCGGTGGCTCAGCCTGTAATCCCGCGCCTTTGGGAAGCTGAGGTGAGTGGGTGGCTTGAGCCCGCGGGTTCGAGACCCGCCTGGGCAGCGAGACCTCATCTCTCCAATAAATCAAAAAATCAGCCGGGCGTGGTAGCGCATGCCTGTAACTCCGGCTACTTGGAAGGCTGAGGAGGAAGGATGGCCGGAGCCCAGCAGGTGGAGGCTGCGGTGGCCGGGAGCGGCCACGGCACTCCAATCTGGGCGACAGAGTGAGACTCCAACTCAAAAAAAAAAGAATTAATTATAACACAAGTATAGTGAAGTGGTAACATTTGAGGAATCTGGATGAAGGACATACAGGAATTCTTCGTATTATTTTTGCAACTGTTAGTAAGTCTGAAATTCCTTCAGAATAAGAAAATAGAAAAAAAGTGTTTTTCACAGTTTTTTCCAATAAAAAAGTATAAGTGTGAGAGCAGATAAAATACATATTTGGCAGAGAGAGCTTGACAAATCTAAATTACTTTATAGTATAGTAACATACAAATCTTGTGTGATCCAGTAGATATCCAATAGAAACTAGTGCCATGTCTTCCAAGAGACATGTATAGGTATATGCATAGCAGATTTATTCATAATACCCAGAAACAAGAAACAACCCAAATGTCCATCAACAGAATGACTATATTAGTTGTGTATTCATATATTGAAATATTATATAGTAATGAAATTTACTGAACCATTGCCACATGTAACCACAAGGATGAATCTTACATGCATAATGTTGATATATAATATAAATATATATAAATATCATCAGACCCAAGAGAGTACAAAATGTTTAATTTTATGAATGCAAAGTTCAAGAATAGTCAAAATAATAGTGATAGAGGCAGAATAGTGCTACCTCTGGGGGTTAATGAGTGGAGGTGATCCTTTAGGGTATAAGAAATCTTCAGTATCTTGAAGTGGTTAATTATTGCCATATGTATGTATATGTGTGTGAGGTGGACCCAAAAAAACCCCAGAATTATCTTTTCCACTAGAAAAGTAAGCTAGGAACCCACTGGCATCAGTGTGCCAGCTAGTGTTGTGAGAGGCTGCATTCAACCTCGGAGAATTTTTTTTGAGATTCTTTCAATACATTTGCCCATTTTTTGATGGGTGATTTACGAGTAGCTGCCTACACCATGCTGTGTTCAGCTGTTTCTGACCAAAAGCGGCATGGCTTCCCCCCGTGCCCCACTCTCCCTATTCACCCGATCACGTCCCAACTGACTTTTTTTTTGTTTCCCAGGGGGAAACAAACCCTCAAAGGGAAACGTTTTGTCAATGTGGAAGAGGAGGGGGGAAAAAACGGCAGAAGCACTAAAAGTCACCAAAATAGATGAGTTCAAAAACTGTTTTGAGCAGTGGCAAGAGTGTCTCAATAGGTACCTTGCATCAAATGGAGAGTACTTTGAAGGTGACTGAAAGTTTAAACATGTAAGAACAGATACACAATTTTTTATAAATAAATTCCTGGTTTTTCTTGGGGTCCCCCCATATGTGTGTATATACACACACACATATATATACACACACACATATATATACACACACTCATTTGTACTAAATTTACATCTATGAATGTAAAAACGCATCAAACTGAATACTTAAGATTTGTGCACTCTACCTAAGTTATACATCAATAGAAAAATAAAGTGCAAGTGTATTCTGGGTGGATTGTAGGTCCAAATGTGACATATAAAATAATAATTCTCGAAGACGACATATATGTTTATGACTTTTGAAATGGGGAAGACTTATTTTATTTCATTTCATTTGAGTTGAGTTGGGAGTCTCACTGTCACTCAGGCTGCAGTGCAGTGGCACGCTCAGCCACTGAAGCCTCGACCTGCTGGGCTCAGGTGATCCTTAGGCTTCAGTCTTCCAAGTAGCTGGAACCACAGGGGTGCACCACTATGCCCAGCTAATTTTTAAATTGTATTGTAGAGACAAAGTTTTGCCAAGTTGCCCAGGCTGGTCTCGAACCCATGGATTCAGGCAATTCTCTCACTTCAGCCTCCCAAAGTGCTAGGATTACAGGCATGAACTACCACATCTGGCTGAAATGGAGAAGATTTCTTAAACAGGACACAGAAAGCACCATAGGAAAATGTTGATAAATTGGACTACATTAAAATTAAGAACTCTTTATCAAAACACACCATTAAGAGAGTAAAACACAACCTATTCAGTGGGATAAATATCTGCAGCACATATAACTGACACAGGACTCATTCTGAGACTTTGTGAAGAATGCCCACAGATCAATACTTTTTTTTTTTAGAAAGCAGGATTTATTGAGAGAACAGAAAAGCTCCCACAGTGGGAGGGGACCCAAAGGGATTGCCAGATCAATACATTTTCAAGAGGGCTACTCACTAGAAAAATGGGCAATAGACTTGAGCAGGTACTTTATAAAAGAAGATATCTAAGTACAGACACTATACAAAAAGCTACTGAACCTCATTAGAATCAGGGAAATGCAAATTTTAAAACATAAGGAGAAACCACACCAGAATGATAAATACTTAAAAGACTGACAGTTGCCGGGTGTGGTGTCTCACACCTATAATCCCAGCACTTTGGGTGGCCGAGGCAGGCAGATTGCTTGAGCCCAGGAGTTCAAGACCAGCCTGGGCAATATAGCGAAACCTCATCTCTACAAAATATTAAAAAATTAGCCAGGCGTGGTGGCACATACCTGTAGTCTCAGTTACTCAGGATGCTGAGATGGAAGGATTGATTTAAACCCAGGAGGTCAAGGCTGCTAGGATCTCTGATCGAGGTGATCATGCCCCTGGACTCCAGGTGACAGAGACCCTGACTCAAAAAAAAAAAAAAAGACAGGATCTCAAGTATTGGCAAGAATGAAACAAGAACTCTGGTTTATGGCTGGTAGGAGGGTAAATTTATTTTACCACTTTGAAATGGTTTGCCCTCATCTACCATAAGTGGCATACCTATTCTCTGTGACCCATCAGTTTGACACCTAGGTACATTTCCAACGGAAGTTTGTGTGTATAAAAGACAAGGAAAACAATGTTCATAGAAACATTATTCATAATAGCAAATAACCGGAAACAACAAAAATGGTAGAACAACTAAGTTGATGGTCATACAATGGAATACTATACAGCAATGAAAATGAATACTCGCAAACATAGCACTGAACAGAAGAAGCTAGACACAAAAGAACCCATACTGTATGATTCCATTTATGCAATATGTTTTTTTAAACTGTTAAAATGAATCTGTGGTGTTAAGGTCTTTGGGGCAGCAGGTTGAGGTACTGATTGGGAGGGAGCACAGTTGGGAACTCTGGAGTGCTGATATATGCTATTTGTTTTGTTTTGGGTAATGGTTACCTAGGTGAGTTCACTTTATGAAAATGCATCGAGTGGCATTTTTACTCTTGTATACTTTACATATATTGTACTTTAATGTCAAGTTGATTAACTTGATTTGTACTTTCCGTACACGTTTGGCATAGCACATGTTAATGTACAGTAGCGCCAACCACCTATTTTTCTGATAGTCCATTCTGAGCCCAGCCCAGAGCTGCGCACTGAGGTACCCAGACAAGATGTCTTCTGTGCACTCTAGTGATGCAAAAAGGGAACTAACTCATCAGTGTGGTGAAGGACACAAGGATGAAGAAAAGTGGCTGGGCTCGGTTGGCTCAGCCTGTAATCCCGTGCTTTGGGAGGCCAAGGTGAGTGGATAGCCTGAGCCCACGGGTTCGAGACCCGCCTGGGCAACTTGGCGAGACC
>NW_007087616.1:134869-147254 GCF_000164805.1 Carlito syrichta | reverse complement strand
AGTCTGGGCGACAGAGTGAGACTCCAACTCAAAAAAAAAGAAAAGAAAAGAAAAGAAAAGGGGCTGAGATATTGTATCATTTTTTTCAGTCAGCAGTGGCACATTTTCTCCTCTGATGACTTTAAAGAGTTGCCCCTTCCATGTCTCCTCCCTACTGCCTCTGCTGACGCCCCTCCTGGAGGTGAACTGCTGAACTTGCAGAAACCAGAGCATGCTGGGCTTCATGATCTTGAGAAGCAGCCAAAACTGGAACTGCAAAAACCGTCAACTCTGGAGTAGAACAAAGGCTGATATTATGTCTCCTAAACTTAGTGGGTTCTTACATTGTTAGGATGACACAGACAGCACTTGTGCTCAGAAAAGAAACTGCTCTAAAAGGGAGAAAATATCCTTTCCCCCTTCCTACCGCCCCCTTCCCCCCAGTCACACAAAACCTTTGCAGCATGGACTTGTTCTCACTGGTGCAACAGCAATTTCTGCTTTTTCTCATGCTTTATCTTGTCATCTCTATGGCTTTCTGAGTACCAAAACGTTTACTTGGTTGAGCTAGTAGAAGTTTTTTTGTCTTTGGCAAATGTTCCAGACTCATGTGGTACTTTAAGATCCCCACATAAAAGTTTTCTTTGTTTTTTTGAGTTGGAGTCTCACTCTGTCACCCAGACTGGAGTGCAGTGGCCGCTCCCGGCCACGGCAGCCTAGGTCTGCTGGGCTCCAGCGATCCTGCCCCCTCAACCTTTCAAGTAGCTGGAACAACAGGCACGTGCTACCACGCCTGGCTAATTTTTTTTTATTTATTGTGGAGATGAGGTCTCACCAAGTTGCCCAGGCGGGTCTCGAACCCGCAGATTCAGGTAATCCACTTACCTCAGCCTCCCAAAGCACGAGATTACAGACTGAGCCACCCAGTCCTGCTAAAGGTTTTCTTAAAGAGTAGTTTTAGTTCTTGCTCCCCACCCCACCACTATAAATTCTCAAAAGGCATTATCATTCATATAGAGCTTTTCTAGAAAGCTTTAACTTTCCTTTTTGTTTTTCGTTTCCTCCTCCTTGATCAGGAGCTACAGCAGGAGCAACCTAAACACGTTTTCCAGCTTTCTGTTGCTGTGCTCCTTTTGGAAGGTCTGGTTTTATTTGTTTTCTTGAGACAAGTTTTCACTGTGTTGTCCAGGCTGGAGTGCAGTAGCACAATCATGGCTCACCACAAGCCTCAAACTTCAGGACTGATGTGACCCTCCTGCCTCAGCCTCCCGAGTAGCTGGAACTACAGGTGCATGCCACCGCACCTGACTTATTTATTTATTTATTGTAGAGATGAGCTCTCACTATGTTGTTCAGGCTGATCTTGAACTCCTGGCCTCAAGCAATCCTCCCACCTTGGCCTCTCAAAGTGCTGGGATTACAGGCATGAGCCACTGCACTTGGCTATGTCTGACTTTTATCAGTAGTGGTGATCTTTAATTTTACTTTCCTTGTGCTTTTTTTTTTCAGGTGAAGTCTCTGTCACCGAGGCTGGAGTGCAGTGGTGTGATCATAGCTCACTGTAACCTCAAACTCCTGGGCTGAAGTGATCCTCCCACCTCACCTCCCACCTCACCTCCCACCTCACCTCCCACCTCACCTCCCACCTAGCTAATTTTTACCTTCTTTAAAAATATTTATAGAGACAAGATCTCACTATGTTGCCCAGACTGGTCTCAAACTCCTGGTCTCAAGTGATCTTCTACCTTAGCTTTCTGAATCGCTAGTGTACTTATTTTTTTTATGTTTTATTGATATATAATTCACCTATTTAAATTTATAGTCTATAAAGTTGTACTTATCTTTAGCACAATTTTAGAATATTTTCACCACCCCCAAAAAAGGAATACCAAATCCCTTAGCTGTCCTGACTTCTCTCCTCTCTCTTAGTCCCAGGCAACTACTAATCTGTTTTCTGTCCCTATAGATTTGCCTATTGTGGACATTTTATATAAATAGAACCATGCAATATGGAGTCGTTTGTGACTGGATTCTTTTACTTAGCATAATGTTTTCAGGGTTCGTTCATGCTGTAGCATGTTATTAGCACTTCATTCCTTTTTTAACTGAATAATATTCTGTTTTATGGAGATATCAAATTTTGTTTATTCATTCAGCAGTTGATGGACATCTGGGCTATTTCCACTTCTTGACTGTCAAATAATATTGTTGTAGAATTTTTGTATGAGATTTTGTGTGGACATTTGTTTTCACTTCTCTTGGATATATATCTAGAAGTTTTTATTGTGATCAGAAGATACTTTTTATGACTTCAGTCTTTTTAAGTTTGTTAAGACTTGTTTTGAGCCTGACATATGGCTGGTTCTGAAGAATATTCCATGTGTACTTGAGAAGGATATGTGTTCTGCTGCTGTAGGGAAGTGTTCTGTAGATGTCTATGACGTCCAGATGGTTTATAGTGTTGTTCAAGTTCTCTGCTTTCTTTTGATCTTCGGTCTAGTTATTTCAGTTTTGAAAGCAGGGTATTAAAGTTTCCAACTACTATAACTGTCTATTTCTCCCTTGAGATGTCAATTTGTTTCATATATTTTGAGGTTCTGTTTTTAGGTACATATATATTTGTAATTGTTATAACTTCTTTTAAAATTTAATTACCTAAATTATTTTTAATTGACAAATAAAAATTGTTCCCCTTTATGTATGGGGAATAAGTCTCAGACCCCCAGGAGATGCCTGAAACCACGGACAATATAAACCTTCTATATACTGCTTTTTTTATATACATACCTATGATAAAGTTTAATTTATAAATTGGGCACAGTAACATATTAACAATAATGAATAATAAAATAGAACAATTATAACAACATACTGTAATAAAAGTCACCATGTAACCATGGCCATGACTTTTGCAGTTTGAGGTGCAAGAGCAAAACTAATATAAATATCTTTTTCTTTCACAATTTCACAGATAGAAGATTGGTTCTTACTGTAGATCTTACCAACCTCAGCATACAATATTTTTTCTTTCTTTATTAAATTGAGAGCTTTATCCTTTTCACTTATTAAAACTTCTCTTCGGCATATCCACACAGCCAGCATCATTACTCTTGCACTTTGGGGTCATTTTTCAGTAAAATAAGGGTTACTGCAATACCATGACAGTAAGTCTTATAACCAGGATGGCTGCCAAATGACTAATGAGTGAGTAGTGTATACACTTGACAAAGGGATGATTCATGTCCTGGGCAGAAGAGAGGGGGATGGTGTGAGATTTTTTTTTTGAATTGGAGTCTCACTCTGTCACCCAGACTGGAGTGCAGTGGCCGCTCCCAGCCACTGCAGCCTCGACCTGCTGGGCTCTGGCAATCCTTCTGCCTCAGCCTTCCAAGTAGCCAGAACTACAGGCGCACGCTACCATGCCCAACTAATTTTTTGATTTATTGTAGAGATGAGGTCTCGCCAAGTTGCCCAGGCAGGTCTCAAACCCGCGGGCTCAGACAGTCCACTCACCTCAGTCTCCCAAGGTGCGGGATTACAGTCTGAGCCACCGAGCCCGGTTTGAGATTTTTTTTTTGAAGTTGGAGTCTCACTCTGTCGCCCAGGCTGGAGTGCAGTGGCATGCTCATGGCTACCGCAGCCTCAACCTGCTGGGCTCAGGTAATCCTTCCACCTCAGATTTCTAAGTAGCTGGAACTACAGGCATGTGCCACCACGCCTGGTTAATTTTTTATGTATTGTAGAGACAAGGTCTCGACAAGTTGCCCAGGCTGGTCTCGAACCCACAGGCTCAGGCAATCCACCTGCGTCGACCTCCCAAAGTGCTGGGATTACAGACTGAGTCACCGAGCCCAGCCATGGTGTGAGATTTTATCACACAACTCAGAGCAGTGTGCAATTCAAAACTTATGAATTGTTTATTTTTGGAATTTTCCTTTTAATATTTTCAGACTGTGACTGACTACAGGTAACTGAAACTGTGGATAAGTTGGGACTATTATACATTTATTGTCACAGTATGTTGTTCTGAAATATGTATACATTATGCAGCCAAAAAGAAAGACAAACATATGGACTTTGCAGCAACTTGGATGAATTTGGAGTCGATCATACTCGGTGATCTATCACAGAAACAAAGAACAGAGTACCATATGTTCTCACTCATAAGCGGACCTTGAACAATTATAATACTATAAGAAAAGGGATAAGAAAAGGCAGTAGTGGGAAACTGTCAGGGGAGGGGAGGTGGGATTGGCAGTTGAGGGAAACTGCTAGGAGAGGGAGGGGCACACCTCGTCAACAAGGGTACCTGCATAATCAACCTTTGTATACTTAGCCCTGAATTGTACCCCACATCTTTATAATAAAAAAAGAAACAATTTTTTAAAACAGAAATATGTATACATTATGGAATGACTAAATCAAGCTAATTAACACATGTATGATTTCACATACTTACATTTTTACATTTTTTTCTGGCGAGAATACTTCAGATCTATTCTCTTAGCAATTTTTAAAAATGTTATTAGTTGTTAGTTACATTGTTATTAGTTATAGTCAGCATATTGTACAATAGATCTCTTTAACTTATTTTTTCCATCTAACTAAAATTTGTATCTTTTGACCAACATCTCTGTTATAGCTTCTCAATGATTGATCCTTATATCAATAAATAATGTCTTTTTGTGTTTCTTGTAGTAATTTTTAAATTTATTTTGTCTGATATTAGTGTCACTACCCTAGCTCTCTTTTGGCTACTATTTACATGGAATATTTTTTTCCATTTTTAAATTTTCAACCTATTTGTGTCTTTGAATCCAAAGTGGGTCTCTTATAGACATCATATAGTTGAGTCATATTTTAAAATCTATTTTGCCAATCTCTGCCTTTTGATTGGAAAATTTAATTCATTTACTTTTTTTTTTTTTTGAGTTGGAGTTTTACTCCGTCACCCAGACTGGAGTGCAGTGACTGCTCCCGGCCACTGCAGCCTCTACCCACTGGGCTCCGCGATCCTTCTGCCTCAGTCTTCCGAGTAGCCGGAATTATAGGCGTGCGCTACCACGCCCAGCTCATTTTTGATTTATTGTAGAGATGAGGTCTCGCCAAGTTGCCCAGACGGGTCTTGAACCCGCGGGCTCAGGCAATCCACTCACCTCAGCCTCCCAAAGGCGTGGCATTACAGGCTGAGTCACCGAGCCCAGCTTACTTTTTTTTTTTTTTTTAATCGGAGTCTCACTCTGTCACCCAGGCTGGAGTACAGTGGCACACTCACAGCCACTGCAGTCTTGACCTGCTGGGCTTAAGCGATCCTTCTGCCTCGGCCTTCCAAGTAGCTGGAACTACAGGCAGGTGCGACCATGCCCAGCTAATTTTTTTATTTATTGTAGAGACAAGGTCTTGCCAGGTTGTTCGGGTTGGTCTTGAACCTCTGGTCTCAGGCAGTACTCCCACCTCTGCCTCTTAAAGGGCTCATTTATATTTAGACGAATTACTGGCCAGACACAGTGGCTCACACCTGTAATCCCAGCACTTTGGGAGGCTGAGGCTGGAGGAGCACCTGAGGCCAGGAATTTGAGACTAGCCTGGGCAACATAGTGAGACCCCTATTGGTACAAAATTTTTTTGGTAGTTCATGCCTGTATTGCCAGTCCTTTTTTTTTTTTATCAATATTTTTTGTTATGATACTATGGGGTACAGTTAAGGGTTAGGTATACAAATATGCTTCGTTCAGGCACCCTTGTTGATAAGAGGTGTCTCCCCATCCCCAGACAGATATTTACTACCGTTAATCCCATCTCCCTTCCCCTGCCCCCCATAGTCAGTCATTTTCTTATAGCATTACGTTGGATGTTCAAGGTCCACTATATGAGTGAGAACATGTGATACTCAGATCTTTGTTTCTGTGAGAGATCACTCAGTATTATACACTCTAGTTCCATCCAGGTTGCTGCAAAATTCATGATTTTGTTCTTTTTTATGACTGTGTAGTATTCCATCGTGTATATGTACCACATTTTTTTAGTCCAGTCTTCTTTTGATGGACAGCATGGTTGCTTCCAGGTTCTTGCTATTGTGAACAATGCTGTGATAAACATACATGTGCAGGTATCTTTTAAAGAGTGATTTGAGATCTTCAGGGTATATTCCCAGTAGGGGGATTGCAGGGTCATATGGGAGGTTAATATTTAGAACTTTTAGGAATCACCATACTGTTTTCCACAGAGGTTGCACAAGTTTGCACTCCCAGCAACAGTGTAGAAGTGTTCCCTTTTCACCACATCCTCTCCAGCAACTGTTATTTTTTGAGTTATTGATATTGCCATTCTAACTGGAGTTAGGTGGTATCTCAGTGTGGTTTTGATTTGCATCTCCCTGCTAATTAGTGAGGTTGAACTTTTTTTCATGTGTCTGTTGGCTGCTCGGATGTCTTCCTTTGAGAAGTGTCTATTCATATCTTTTGCCCATTTTATAATGGGGTTGTTTGTTTTTTTCTTTTCAGCACATTTGAGTTTCTTGTAAATCCAAGATTTTAAGCCTTTGTCGGACCTGGAGTTGACAAATACTTTTTCCCAGTCTGTAGGCTGTCTCCCTGCTCTCTTGATGGTTTCTTTGGCTTTGCAGAAGCTTGTCAGTTTAATGAGGTCCCACTTGTCTATCTTATCCCTTATGTCCTGTGGGTTTCAGGTTTTGTTCAGGAATTGGATGCCAGTTCCAATTTCCATGAGGGTATGTCCTTCATTTTCTAAGGTTCTTATGGTTTGAGGTTTTACATTTAGGTCTCTGATCCATTTAGAGTTAATTTTTGTGTATGGGGATAGATAGGGGTCCTGTTTCAATCTTCTGCATGTGGTCAGCCAGTTTTCCCAGCACCATTTACTGAATAGGTTCTCCTCTCCCCAGTGGTAGGTGGTAGAGGCTTTGTCGAAGATGAGTTGGTTGAGAAATTGAGGTTTTGCTTCTGGAATCTCAATTCTATTCCATTGGTCTATATGCCTGTTCCTATACCAATACCAAGCTGTTTTGATTATTGTACCTTTATAGTAAAGTTTGAAGTCTGGTAATGTGATACCACCTGCTTTGTTTTTTTTGCTGAGGATTGTTCTGGCTATTCTTGGTCGTTTGTGTTCCCATATGAATTCCTGTGTTGTTTGAGAAGAATGTTGCTGGTAATTTGATGGGTATTGCATTAAATCTGTAGATTGCCTTAGGTAAGATGGATATCTTCACAATGTTGATTCTTCCAGACCATGAGCATGGGATATTTTTCCACTTGTTTGTGTCATCTTTGATTTCTTTGAGCAGTGTTTTGTAGTTTTCATTGTCAAGGTCTTTCACGTTTCTGGTTAGGAAGATGCCAAGGTATTTCATTTTTTTTTTTGTGGCTATTGTGAATGAAATCGTGGTTTTTATTTGGGTTTCCGTTTGTTTATTATTGGTGTAAAGAAATGCGATTGTCTTTTGCACATTTATTTTATATCCTGAGACTTTGCCAAAGTCCTTTATCAGTGTAAGGAGGTTTTTGACAGATTCTCTTGGGTTTTCAAGGTACACGATCATGTCATCTACAAAGAGAGATAGCTTGACTTCCTCTTTTCCTATTTGAATACCCCTGATTGCCTTCTCTTCTCTGATTGCTCTAGCCAGTACTTCCAATACTATATTGAACAGGACAGGTGAGAGTGGGCATCCTTGTCTTGTTCCAGTTTTCAGGGGAAATGGTTCCAATTTTTGTCCGTTTAGGAGTATGCTGGCTGTGGGTTTCTTGTAGATGGCTTTTACTATTTTGAGGTATATTCCCCATATGCCTAGATATTTGAGGGTTTTTATCAAGAAGGGATGCTGGATTTTATCAAAAGCTTTTTCTGCATCTAATGATGTAATCATGTGGTTTTTGTTTTGACATCTGTTGATGTATTTAATTATATTTATGGTGTTACGAATGTTGAACTAGCCTTGCATTCCAAGGATGAAGCCCACTTGGTCATGATGGATGATTTTTGAAATGTGTTGTTGAATCTGGTTCGCTAGGTTCTTGTTGAGAATTTTAGCATCTATGTTCATCAAAGATATTGGCCTATAGTTCTGTTTCTTTGTTGGGTCTTTACCTGGCTTGGGTATCAATGTGATGTTAGCTTCGCAAAATGATTTGGGGAGAGTTCCATTTTTCTCAATCACCTGGAATACCTTCAGTAGGATTGGTATAAGCTCCTCCTTAAATGTCTTGTAGAATTCTGCTGGAAAGCCATCTGGTCCAGGGCTTTTTTTGTAGGTAGTTTTCTTATTATGTAGTCAATTTCCTTAATTGTTATTGGTCTATTTAGGGTCTCAATTTCTTCTTGTTTCAACCTAGGCAGGTTGTGTGATGACAGAAAGTCCTCCATTTCCTTAAGGTTTTCAAGTTTGTTTCTAAAAGTGCACATAGTAGTCTCTAACGATCTTTTGTATTTCTTCAGGGTCAGATGTGACTTCATCTTTTGTGTTTCTGATTGTGTTTATTTGGGCTTTTTCTCTCTTTTTCTTGGTCAGTCTAGCTAGGGAACCATTGATCTTATTTATCCTTTTGAAGAATCAGCTTTTTGTTTCATTGATTTTTTTGTATTATCCTTCTGTCTTCTATGTCCTGGATTTGGGCTTTTATTTTGGTGATCTGGATTCTTCTGCTGAAATTAATTTTGTGGTCTTGTTTTTCCAGCTTTTTTAAGTGGCTTCTTAGGCTGTTAATTTGTGATCCTTCCGTTTTCTTCATGTGCGTTTGTAGGGATATAAACTCCCCTCTTACTATAGCTTTCATGGCATCCCAGAGATTTTGGTAAGATGTTTCTTCATTTTCATTTTTTTCCAGGTATTTTTTAATCTCTGTTTTGATTTCCTCATTGACCCAGGAGTTGTTTAGCATCATGCTGTTTAGTGTCCATGTCTTTGTGGGTTTTGGGGGGACCTTGTTGGTGTTAATGATTATTTTTATTCCACTGTGGTCCGAGAAGGTGCTTGGTATAATTTCAGTCCTTTTAAATTTGCTTATGCTTGATTTATGGCCAATATGTGGTCGATCTTAGAGTACGTTCCATGTGGTGATGAGTAGAATGTGTATTCTGTGGTCTTTGGATGGAGGGTTCTGTAGGTATCAATTAAGTCCATTTGATCAAGAGTCACATTGAGGTTTCGGATCTCATTGCTGATTTTTTGTCCTGATGATCTGTCTAGGGTTGTGAGTGGGGTATTAAAATCCCCAGCTATGATGGCATTGGAATCGATATCTTTTTTTTAGTTTACCTAGGAGCTGCTTTATAAAAGTTGGTGCTTCTATGTTTGGTGCATATATGTTTAGGATGGATATTTCTTGTTGATGAATTGAACCTTTTATCATTATGTAGTGGCCGTCTGTATCTTTTTAAATTTTTGATAGCTTAAAGGGTATTTTGTCTGAGATTAAGATTGCGACTCTGCCTTTCTTTTGTGTTCCATTCGCCTGAAAATTTGTTTCCCATCCTCTTACTTTGAGTCTGTGAGTGTCCTTTCTAGTGAGGTGAGTCTCTTGAAGGCAATAGATTGTTGCCTGGTAATATTTTATCCATTTTGCCATTCTGTGTCTTTTCAGTGTTGCATTTAGTCCATTCACATTCAAATTAATTATTGAAATGTAAGAGTTGATCCCTATTGTAATGTTCTTACAGAGTTGTTGTTTTTCCTGTTTGTGTGTTGTCTTTCTTTTGGTTTTAGAGTTGAATCGTGTGTGTTTTTAATCTTTTGCCTGTACTCTTATGAAGAACATTGTTGTTCTTTTTTCCTTTTCTTCTGTGTTCAATACTTTCTTAGGTGTTTCTTGTAGAGGTGGTCTTGTGGCAGCGTAGATTCTTAGGGATTGGATATCTGGGATAGATTTCAATTCTCCCTCACTGATGAAGCTTAGCTTGACTGGGTAGGTTATTCTCAGTTGAAATTGTTTATCTTTTAGAACTTTGAAGATAGGGCTCCAAGCTCTCCTAACCTGGAGGGTTTCTGTAGATAAATCTGCTGCTATTCTAATTGGTCTTCCCTGGTACGTAGTCTGACCTTTTTCTCTTGCAGCCTTTAGGATTTTTTCTTTTATACCTACTTTGTTTAGGCGAATTATTATATGTCTGGGAGTTGGTCTTCTCATTTGTTGTCTTGCGTGGGTTCTGTGAATCTTTTGTGTTTGAATTTTGTCATCCTTGATGAGATGAGGGAAGTTTTCTTCAATGATTTCATGAAATGTTTGTTCCAATGTGGCCTCTGTTTCTCTCTCTGCCTCAGGAAGGCCAATTACTCTTAGGTTCAGTCTCTTGAAGTGATCATTCATCTCTTGCAGGTTTTGTTCTGTCTTTTTGAGCTTCTTTTCTATGTTTTTTGACAGTTTGGGTTAGTTCTGTGTTTTGGTCTTCGAGCTCTGAGATTCTTTCTTCTGCTTGGCTAATTCTGCTTTCCATGCTTATTAGTTTGTTATTTATTTCCATCACAGTATTCATTACTGCTGTTATTTCTGACATCAACTCCTTCCTATTTTCCTCTTGTCTCTCCTCAATATTTTTAATTCTCTCTATTAATGTCTTGATGTCTCAGTTTGTTGCATGTGACCAATCATTCTGGAGGCTCTTCATTGTTTGTGTTCCAGAATCTGTTTTCTCAGTGTCTGATCTCCCAGGGGTCTGTGTGAGACCTATATTCTTCTTTTGGTTTTTCTTCATTTGTGTGGTTTTTTTCCCCCTCCCTACTTTTTTCTTCCGTCTACATCACCGTCTTCTTTAATTCTGTTATTCAGGAGTAGAGGGATTTGTTTTACTTCTGTTTGTTCAATCTCCTATTCTTTATGTATGCCCTCTTACCTTGTTCAGTTCTGGAGTTGCACTGTAGGTTTGGGGTGGTTCTTTTTGCAGTTTTGAGATTTACTTAAGGGGGGAGCTGTGATTCAAAATCTATCTGCAGGTCCTGGTATTCGCCAACAGGTGTATGGATAATCTGAAACCCACTTCCCACTGCCTTGGAATCTGTCCATGCAGTGGGGCTGTAGGTTTACTCCCTGAAATAAAATGTGGTTAGCAGAGGGAAGAGAATGGAGCAGACAGTGGGGGAAAGAGGGGGGTGGAGAGAGAGAGGAGTAAGAGGGGAAACAGATGAGTGTACGGACAAATGGAGAGAGAGACCTAAACTGAAACAGATAAAAACAATAGACCACGGCTACAGACTAACCAACTGCCATACAAAAAAAAAAATAAAACATAAAATGATGCTAACATACAAGCTAACCAACCACCTTATTGGTGTGCTGTTCCTCTATACAAAGATATGGTTTACAGAGAGGAGAAAAGAGAAGAAAAGGAAGAGGAAAAGAAAAAAAAAGGAACAAAACAGTAGGAATAGAATTAAGTCATTAAACTAATAGAACCAATCGAGTACACTCTGAGACTTTTCGTTTAAGTGCAGTGTCCTGTCAGCTCTGATTTCTAGCTGTCTTTTCAAGCTGGTAAATTAGTTTGCAGTTAGGGTCAGTTCCCCCTGGCCTGCTGTGAAGGACAGTTCAGATCACCCTCAGTTCACCACTCAAATCTGGCCTGTGTCTGTTTTTCAAGCTTGTTTCTCCCCTCTCGATGTTGTTACCTTGAATCGCCAGCAGGTGGTGCTATCTCAACTGCTCGCCCCAGAGGGGGTGGAGCTTGACAGAGGCCGGAGATGGGAGCCTGCCACAGGGAACACGGGAGTAGACCCACGGCTGGCAGGACGGCAAGGTGGCAGCAGAGGTGGCAGATCCCAGCAGATCTTGGCTGCAGGGGCTTCAAGGACTGAAGTTGTGGATCGCCTCAGGCACGGGTGGCGCGATGCGCTATGGCGGCCATGAAGGCTGGCGGTGCCTGCCGCTGCTGTGTCTGCCGCTGCTGTGTCTGCAGCTGCAGTGGCTGTCCAGACCACTGTGATGCCCCAGCGGTGGCGATGGTCAGCCAAGCTCTGTGTGAAGAGCAGGCTGCTGACGTTGGGGTCCGCAGCCCCCCGGGAGAGAGCCAGAGACCCTCTGCGTTCTCCTTTGCAGAGGATTTCATAGACTAGGCTGCCCTGTCACCATCTTGCTGGAAAGTCTGCCAGTACTTTGGGAGACTGAGGTAGGAGAATCACTTGAGTCTAGGACTGTATGGCTGCAGTGAGCTATGATCACCCCACTGCACTCTAGCCTGGGCAACAGAGTGAGAGTCTGTCTCAAAACAAAAACAGCAACAATAAAAATAATAAGCTATTTACTAATGATGAAGAACTTCTGCCATCTTTCTATTTGTTTTCTTTTTTTTAAATGTTATTCTTAGCCGGGCTCGGTAGCTCAACCTGTAATCCCGCGCCTTTGGGAGGCTGAGGTGAGTGGATTGCCTGAGCCCGCAGGTTTGAGACCCGCCTGGG
>NW_007087616.1:97603-134461 GCF_000164805.1 Carlito syrichta | reverse complement strand
CTCACCTCAGCCTCCCAAAGGCACGGGATTACAGGCTGAGCCACTGAGCCCGGCTAAAATGTTATTCTTTATAGAGTCAGGGTCTCGCTATGTTGCCCAAGCTGGCCTTGAAGTCCTGGGTTCAAGTGACCCTCCTGCTTCAGTCTCCCACACCTGGGACTTCAGGCATATGCCACTGAACCCAGCATCTGCTGTTTGTTTTCTATATGTCTTATATCTTTTTTTTTGTTCCTTCATTACTGTCTTCTTTTGTATTTAACTGATTTTTTTGTAGTGTACTGTGTTTATTGCCTCCTAATTTTCTTTTCTGTGTATTTTTTTTCTTAGTGTTTGCCGTGGGGATTATAACTTATATCTCAGATTTATAGCAAACTCATTTGAATTAATACCAGTTTAGCTTCAACAGTATACAAAAACCCAGCTCTTTTACAATTTTATCCCTCCTCCTTATGCTTTTATTGTCACTAATTAAATCTTTATACATTGCTCTTCCATTAGCATAGATGTATAATTATTGCTTTTTGCATTTGTCTTTTAAATCATGTAGGGGGAAAGGGAGCTACAAACTAAAATACAATAATAATTGCATACTTATTTACCTACAAATATCACATAGTTTACAATCTAGTGTGGATTAAGGCCAACTTGATTTCAATAATGCTGTGTACAAAAACTTGGTACCTAGATAGTCTCTTCCCCCTCATTTGTGCTGTCCTTTTTTTTTTTTTTTTTTGAGTTGGAGTCTCATTCTGTTGCCCAGGCTGGAGTGCAGTGGCATGCTCACAGCCACCGCAGCCTCGACCTGCTGGGCTCCAGTGATCCTTCCGCCTCAGCCTTCCAAGTAGCCAAAACTACAGGCATGTGCTACCATGCCCGGCTAATTTTATTTATTGTAGAGATGAGGTCTCGCCAAGTTGCCCAGACTGGTCTCAAACCCGCGGGCTCAGGCAGTCAACTCACCTCAGCCTCCCAAAGTGCTGGGACCACAGGCTGAGCCACCAAGCCCAGCCTGTGCTATTCTTCTCATATAAATTACATCTTTGTAAGTTGTGTATACATCAAAACAGAGTTGTAATTATTGCTTTATTGTCTTTTAAATTGTCTTTTAAATCAAATAGGGGGACAAAAGAGTTACAAAGGAGAAATATATTTATATTGTCTTATATTTATCTATGTAGTAATCTTTATGAGTACTCTATTTTTTTCATGTGGATTAAAGTTACTCTCTAATATCCTTTCATTTCAGCCCAAAGAACTTAACTTTAGTATTTTTGGTAAGACAAATTTTCTATCAACAAATTTTTACAGATTTTGTTTATCTGATAACATCTCAATTTTCCCAGTTTTTATTGAGGATCCTTATGTTGGATGTAGTATTTTTGGTTGATAGTCTCTTGCGTTTTCTTTTTTGTTGTTTTTTCAAGTTAGAGTCTTACTCTGTCGCCAGGCAGTAGCACGCTCACAGCCACTCCAGCTTTGGCCTGCTGGTCTCAGGCAATCTTTCCGTCTCAGCCTTCCAAGTAGCTGGAACTACAGGCATGCACCACCTTCGCTAGCTAATTTTTTGATTTATTGTAGAGACGAGGTCTTGCCAAGTTGCCCAGGCTGGTCTCAAACCCATGGGCTCAGGCAATCCTCTTGCCTCCACCTCCCAAAGTGTTGGGATTACAGGCATGAGCCACCACGCCTGACTTTTCCATTCAGCGTTTTGACTGTTTCATCCCACTGCCTTCTGCCCTCCATGGTTTCTGATGAGAAATTTACTGTTAATCTTGTTGAGGATCCCCTTGTATATGATGACTTGCTTCTCTTTTCCTGATTTTAAGATTCTCTCTGTATTTGTTTTTTGACAGGTAGATTTTGATATATGTAGTGTGGATCTCTTTGCGTTTATCCCATTGGAGTTCATTGAGCCTCTTGGAAGTGTAAATTAGCATTTTCATCATATATTGGAAGGTCTTGGCAATAATTTCTTCAAACATTGCCTCTTTATCTCTCTCCCTTCTCCTCTGGGACTGCCAGATATGCTTGATGGTGTCCCACTGGTCTCTGAGGTTCTGTCCATTTTCTTCATTCATTTTTTATTTTATTCTTTAGACTGGATAATCTCAGTTGGACTATCTAAAAATTCATAGATTTTTTTTTTCTTCTGCCTGCTCTGTCTCTGGTGTTAAGACCTTCTGTTGAGTTTTTCACTTCAGGTTTTGTACTTTTTAACTCTAGAATTTTTGTTCCTTTTTATAATTTCCTCCTTGTTGATGTTCTCTACTTGGTGACTCATCACTCTCCTGATTTCTGTTAGTTTCTTGTCCATGGTTTCCTTTAACTCTTTGAGCACATTTAAGATAGTTGATGTAAAGGTATTGTCTAGTAAGTTCAATGTCTGGCTTCCTCAGGGACAATTTCTGTCAGTTTCCTTTTTTTCCTGTAAATGGGCCATGCTCTCTTGTTTCTTTACATGCTTCATCATTCTTTTGCTGAAAAGTGACATTTTGAATATTGCAATGGAGTACACCTCAGATTGGCTCTGTGGCAGGCATTCCTTTAACACTTAGGTAGGCCTTTTGCAACTCTGCCTTAGCCTTCGCTTCCTGGTTATGTGATGCCAAAAGATCAACCTGAATTGAAAGCCAGGTCTTTCCTCAGCATACATCTAGCCCTGGGCATGCATGTGGCCTTTTAGATTCTCTGGTTTACATGGGAGCTCTTCAAAGCCTTTATTCCCCCATGTATCTCCTTCCTCTTCCTTTTCAGGCTTTATGGTGTCTCTCCTGCTTGCCCCAGCTGTGCTTCCTTACCTGAGGTGGTAATGGCTAATATATTTGCCTTTAAATGCTTTTGAAGAATGCTGCCCAGAAAGCCATCCAGCCCTGAGAAAGTTCTGAGGCAGGCCCTGAGCAGATCTCCCAGGGAGCCTCCAGATAGACCCAAACACACAACCATAACTCTTTGAGAACAATGTTTGTATTGCCCCTATGACACCAGCTTGCCACACAGGAAGACAGTTTCATGGCTGCATCTGAGCCAGGAGTGAGGCTGATAGGTGGGTAATTTAAAAAGCCAGATGGTCTTACTGAAATTTAGCAGAATTTTTTTCCTCATAAGCACTTCCTTAGTTGTTAGTTTGTATTAGAGTTCAGAGTTCTGTAAGTGTTAATTCTAATTGTTTTTTGTCAACTTAATGGTTGCATTTGTGGAGGGGCAGATTTTGGGGGTTCCTTGCTCCACCATTTTTGTTTATGTCACTCCTGGGTGTGGACATTTTTGCAGTTTTTTGTTTGTTTGTTTGTTTGAGTTAGAGTCTCACTCTGTCACCCAGGCTGTAGTGCAGTGGCACGCTCATGGCCACCTCAGTGTTGACCTGCTGGGCTTAGGCGATCCTTCTGCCTCAACCTTTCAAGTAGCCAGAACTATAGGTATGCACTACCACATCTGGCTGATTTTTTTATTTATTGTAGAGACGAGGTCTCGCTAAGTTGCCCATGCTGGTCTCAAACCCGTGGACTCAGGCAATCCACTCGACTCAGCCTCCCAGATTGCTGGAATTACAGGCTGACCCACTGAGCCCGGCCTGCAGTATTTTTAAATTGATTACACTCTAAGGAGAATAAACCATTTTAGTGCTAGCTGCAGTGCATCTCCCCACAGCTGTGTCAATGTTTGTTGTTATAAACTTTTAATTTTTTGATTATTATTGAATAATATGTCATAGTCATATTGATTTGAATTTCTTTCACTATTGTTGAATTTAAACCCTTGTTGAATTTTTTGTTGTTGTTAACTGCCACTTCCTTTGCTCATTAGACTCTTCTCCCTTTCATCTGTGTTGCAGTTTATCTGAACCTACACCCAATCTTGTGGGAAATGGCTGTGTATGTGGCATGTCCATCTTGGCTGGGGATGGGCAATTCCTCATGCTGGAGGAGGCATTTTGGGCCAGTCCCAGGGTCTCTTTAAATCACTAATTCATTCAACAGAAATGCACAGATTCCTACCATGGGCCAGGTCTGTGCTAGTGCTTGGGAAGTGGCAGAGACCAGATATCCCTGCCCCACCCCCCCTTGTGAGCAAACAACCTTATAGGGTGACACCAAGTAAGTAAGACATGCAGGATGTTATATCTCAGAACACAGCTTTTCCACTGAACTGTGCTGGTTTTAATTTTTTACGGATTTAAAAAAATGTTTATGTCCTTATGTTTGCCTATCATGTCCCTGAAATGTTGTGTATTCCCTTCACCTCAGCAACTTGACCTTGGTAGTATCATGATGCTTTGCCTCAGGATGGACCTGGAGAAGGAATCCCTCCTGGGCACCAGCAACCTAGGCCCTCCTCTCCAGGAAACATAGGGGATTCAGAGCCTTAAGCTTTCTTCTGGAGGTTCACCTCACCTGACAGGCAGTTCTTTCCAGGACAGAACGACGCACGGTTTGCAGATGGCCAGGCCCCAGAAGACTGTGCTAGCCCTTTCTCAGAGAGAAGGTAGGTGTCCCTCACTTGCACAGGGAGAGCCCTGCTAAGGCTTGGGGCCAAGAGGGCGTGGAAACCCCACGGCTGAAGGATTTCCTTTGCATCCTGCCCACAGCAATCCCAGGTGACCCCTCATGTCACCCATTTGCCCCTCTCCTCACCTAGGGTGGCTTAGTGTCTGGGACTGTGGTGGGTGGGCAGAGGCACCACAATATTCTGTCCTGTCTGCAGAGGCCCAGGCAGCCACCGCTGTGCCCATGCTCTTGCCCAGTCTGAAGCACAGCTTTTTCGACCATCCCCTGGACCAGAGGCTTCTCCGCCCTGCCCAGCAGCTCTGCAGCCCTGTCATGATTCCAACTTTCAAATTGCCAAAGAAGCCCAAGATGCAGGTGCCTGGGGATATGTTTCCCACCAACTGGAGTCCGCCACCTGTAGAGTTCCTAAACCCAAAGGTAGTACAGGCCGACCAGGGGACCCCATCCCGGAGGTGGCTGGATGCAGTGGGCCCCCAGGACCTGAGGAGACTGGCCAACCAGGCGCCTGAGAAGCTGGAGCAGAAGTCCCTGGACTTGGACCTGAAGGAGGGCCTGGCCTCATTAGAGGAGCTGTCCTGGAACATGGCAGGCCTGAGACAGCAGACTGTGGCCCCAGAGGTGGACGCCTATACCTCAGTAAGCCAGTATCCATCCCTTGGTCTCCCTTCTTGGCCACCCCTTCTCAGTCACCCCCAGGCCACCTCCTCCTCAGCGATGCCTCAGCTGCCCCTCCTTGACCATGTCTCCTCGGCCACATACCCCCACCTCTCCTCAACCCTTGGACTTTCATGGCTTGCAGCATAGGCCCCAAGGTCAGGCTGCGCCTCTCCCTTTGTTTCTGCTCCTAACTCCTGCTAACAGATGGCTTGGGGTGGCACCAGATTGATGCCATTCCAGGGATCCCCTCAAGCCTCTCAGGCTAAGGTTGGGATTGTGGCCCTGGAGCAAGGAGTGACCTCAGAACTAGGGTCTAGGCTTCATTGGGCAACAAAGACTCTGGTCCAGTGGATTGGGATTCCTAAGTGGAATCATCAAATTGGAATAAACTACTGTTACTGGGTAGACTATGGGGACATTTAAGGACTCATAGATCCAGAATATGTATTCTAAGCATAGGACTTCAGTTGTTTGTGACAGTTCAAGATTGTCAATAACCTAAATGTCTACCACTAGGAAATGAAAAAACCAAATTATGTTCTAGTCATACATCAGAATACCCTGAACTTTTTTTTTTGATCCTTCCATCTCAGCCTTCCAAGCAGCTGGAACTGCAGGTGTGCACTACCACACCCAGCTAATTTTTTATTTATTGTAGAGATGAGGGCTCACCAAGTTGCCCAGGCTGGTCTCAAACCCGTGGACTCAGGCAACTTCACTTACCTTGGCCTCCCAAAGTGATGGAATTACAGGCTGAGCCACCAAGTCCAGCCTACCCTGAACATTTTAAAGAGGGTGGGGAGAGGGAGAGAATCTCTTTGGCATTGATATGGAAGGATCTTCAAGACATATTGTGAATTGAAAACAGCCAAATACAGAGTAGGGTGTGTGGTATGCTTCCATCTGTGTTGGGGCCCCCAACTGTGCTCTAGTACTGTCACTGTCTGTATAAAATCTCCCTGAATGTGAGGAATGCCTACTCTGTGGGTACCTGTGGGGAGGGGGCAAGGTGCTGGGAAGGGGAGGGGATCGCATTCCACCATACACCTTTATACCTTTTAATTTTTTTAATCATGTGGCTATATTATCTACTCAGAAAGTAAACCAAATAAATAAAAGGCTTAACTGAGATTTTCCCCCTCATCTCTGTCTTTCTCTTTCTTCCTTATTTCCACATCCTGTTTGTCCATTTCACCTCTTGGGGCTCGGAAAGCTATGTCAACAGCTTGGATTACTTGCTGCAGGAGAAGAAGTGAGTATGAGAAAGCATCCATCATAGGGTACTTATTTCTGTGGGGTGGGCAGCCATTCCAGGACTCATGACAAATTCCTGTCAGAATAAAGCAGCCTCCCTGACTCAGACACAGCATGCCCTATGTGCTCTCTGATCAGTACCAAGCACGAGGGCATAGCCAGGTCAGAGGGCGGCATAACCAAGGGAGAGGGCTCCCGGCCGCCATCACGTCCAGAGCCCTCCTTCTGAGTCTTTTCTCCACCCTGGCTCCGTTCCACTCAACTCATGCCAATTTGGGGATGTCTAAGCTCCCACTCAAGTATTCTGTTGGAGGGAAGGAAAAGGCAGCTTTGCCACTGAGGTTTACAGCCTGGCTGTGGCCAGAAGGCCATGCTGGGCAGACGAGAGTTTGCCAGCACTTCCTGCCGCCTTCTTCCACACAGCACTTGGGCACACTTTGCCCGTTTTCCCATAGACATTATATTTTTCTTACCTGCCTTCTCTCTGGTATTTCAGCAGAGCCATGCCTCATGTGAAAGTTAATTTGTCAATTACCATTTGTTTTGTTGAGTCAGATTCTCACTCTGTCACCCAGGCTGGAATGCAGTGGTATGCTCACAGCTACCGCAGCCTCGACCTGCTAGGCTTAGGCGGTGGCAATCTTTCTGCCTAAACCTTCCAAGTAGGTGGAACTAAAGGCATGTATCACCACGCCCTGCTATTTTTTTTTTTTTTTTACTTGTAGAGACGAGGTCTCACCAAGTTACACAAGCTGGTCTCGAACCCCTTGGCTCAGACAGTCCTTTTGCCTCCGCCTCCCAAAGTACTGGGATTACAGGTGTGAGCCACCATGCCCAACCAGTTTCTCAATTAACTTCTAACAAGCTTTCCCCCTCTCTGCCCTAAGCCATATCTAAAGGCAGTACTAGAGGCAAAAATCGAGGCCGATCTGAGTGGGAACTCCTAGGGAGGTGCAGATAGTGCTGCTGGAGACCAATACCTGTTGCTCTTTGTATGGCCAAGTGCCTGGTGAGGGCTTGCACTGAGGGGCCCTCTGGGGTGAATATGCAAGACCCTGCAGCACACAGTGGACGCCTCACACTATGGGAGGCCCGCAGCCTTCGGAGACCAAGGCTGGCCAGGAATGGCCTGCACACAGGCTTGGGTTGACTCCACTGGTGTTTGCTCTTTGATGGCATGGGAGCAGCTTGCTCACATCACCTAATTCCCTTTTGTCTTCTCTCCTGTTGTTTTGCTGTATTGTTGTTACTTTGTGCGTGTATGTAACATGTACAGAGGTTAAGTGTAGGTGAGGGTTCAAGGTTCCATCCACTCTTGAACACCTGGGGTTCCTGCCTCAGCTCTGCTGCTGGAAGAAGTGATGCCTCACAGGTCTCTCCCTTCCCCAGAGTCCCCAGCCCTGTGTTCCTGCCCATGGGAAAGGGTGAAACATATGTGTGGAACAAATTATTGTCTTCTCTGCCTTTTCTTCTGGCCTTCTGGCCCACCCCAGAATCATCTCCCTCCTCCATGCAGCCCCTCTGGGCTTTTGCTATCCCAAGCCTCTTGTTGTTTAACTACTTCACCTGAGTCTGTTTTCCCCAATTTGATTGTAAGCCAGGGAAGGGACCATGTCTCTGTGTTTGCACAGTGCCCAGCACCGTGCTGCACATTTAGTGGATGCTTGAAAATGTCAGCAAGAAAGTGAGCAAGGGTGGGGACTCCTCAGTCTGGTCTTCTGAGTACCTGGTATTGGGAGGGTCTTGCTCTATCTTAGTCAGCGTGGGCTGCTCTGATAATCCCATAGACAGGGCAGCTTCAACAACAGATGGTTATTTCTCGCAGTTCTGGAGGCTGAAGTCCAAGATCAAAGTTCTGGCTAATTCAGTTCCTGGTGAGGGTTTTCTTTCTGGCTTCTGTGTCCTCACATTACAGGGAGAAGGGGAGAAAGAGAGAGAGAGAGAGGGAGAGAGGGGGAGAGAGAGAGAGAGGGCTTTCTTGTCTCTCTTGTCTCTTTTCATAAGGACACAAATCCTACAGATCAGGGCCTTACCCTTTGGCCTCATTTAGCCTTAATTACTTCCTTTAGTATAGCTACACTGAGGATTAGTGCTTCATCACATGAATTTTGGGGAGACACAAGCATTCAGTCTATAACACACTGTGTGCCATAACCTTGTGCCAGGCACTAGATTACAGAGCTGATGGTGCAGCGCCTGCTTACCTAGGAGTTTAACACAGTGGTTCTAGTACTTTCTATGCTGTAAAGTTGCTATGAAGGGAGAAGAGTGACACCCAACTTAACCTGGAGGTCAGAAAAGGCTCCCCAAAGATGTCCTTGTCCTTGAACTTGCACGATAAGTTTTATTGGGGGATGGGAGGTGAGTGCACATGTGATGGCAGGTAGAACAGACCATGCTGGCTAGGGCTGGAATTCTCGGTGCTGAAGGGTAGGAGGGACATGGCAGGAGATGCAGCTGAGGTGTGCTTGGAGCTGGATCATGAGGGCCTTGTGGACGCAAGACTGAGCTGTGGGCAAATTTTAAGTAGACAGGTGTTTTTCCACCTGTTCAAGAAATTGCAGACTGCATTTAATGAATGGGTGGGAAAGGCAAGAGAGGGACAGTGATGAGAGGGGCCTGGGGTGGGGCTCACACTCGGGGCCCCTGGGAGGAGGTCGATGGGGGTCCTGATGGGTCTTATGGCCTGAGTGGTGGACATGGGGCCGTGAAGGGGCCCAGTCACATCCAGCTGGAAATAATCCAGTTAGTGGCTGGCTAGGAGGATCTGAGCTCAAGACCGGCCTGGGCTTGAGAGAAAGTATTTGAGAACTGAGGCCCTGTGGACACACCCAGGGCAGGCACCTGGAAGGGTGGGCTGGGGAGGTTCCCAGGGCTCCTTTGGGAGCAAGGACAGGAAGGTGGGGTTGGTTTGCAGGGTGGTCAGTGTGGGAGAAGGGTGAGAGAGTTGGGAATCCGAGAAGATAATAGTGGGTGCACCAGAACTGTGGCGGGGGCCGGTTGAAAGGGGATATGAGGCACCCGGGGGCTGGTAGAAGAAGACAGAGGGTTCTAAGCTGCTGTGGGCCAAAGGGCAAAGGGTAGAGAGAAAGGGAATGAGCAGGAACTGGAGGGCTGTCCTGTGTGGCCACAGAGTTGGGCCATGTTTCAGAGACACTGAGGAGGAAGGGCACGGGGCCTCTCCTGGTCATGCAGCTGGGCCCTGGGGAGAGCAGAAGGGCTAGGCCCAGGCCTCGGTGTGTTTAAAGGTGAGCAAATGCCAAAAGTGCACAGATAATGATACCTGTGAAGTTGTATGGTGGGATGCATCTTCCTCCAGGCCTGTCTGCTCATCTCTGCTTATTTGGAGACAGCATCATTGAAGCAACGCAGTCCCTCCCTTCCCTCACCCCAGGTAAATCTAAGTTTGGGAGCCTTTGTGCAAGGAGACCACAGCCATGTGGCCCTCTGGTCCCTAGGCTTTGTCATGTTGTTGGGGGTCCCTGCAGCCTGGTGACAGGACTGGACAACCACAAATAGCACTGACCCCTGACTTTGGCTCTCGTCTCGCTACAGGGAACAGGCCCTAGAGCTGGAGCGAGAGAAGCTTCTGCAGGACTGTCTCTGTCTCGACTCCTTGGATCTCGATGAAGGTGAAGTGCCGCTGACACCAGAGCACAGGTGAGGGCAGGCGCCCAGCACTCACCTCTGAAGCAGAAGGACTTAAGTGTCCACCCACTCTCAGTTTCAACAGTGTTTTCAACCAGCAATTTGTGTGCCATTTATGAGTTCTAAAGCTGCCTCCTTCTCATAAAGCCACATTCATTCTCTAATTCAAGAAATACCCAATTACCTACTGTGCATTAGGGTCTAGTCCGGGCCTTTGAGGACACAGGGATCATAAAATACAACCTGCTCTGCCCCAATTATTTGCCCAAATTTATAGAACTGGATCTCTTGAGAAAATAACTATATAAATCCACAATCTAAATGCAAGCTGCTTTCAAGGGGGAGATTATGACCACATGACATTTTTTATCTTTCCCTGTCTGAGGAAAAGAAGATGGCCCCTTCAGTGTTGTCGTCTGGGCAGAGGCTCTGCTGGCCCTGATTTAATTGGGCCATTGGCAGGCGGGAGGGCTGGATTCATCTATACAACTGAGTCACGGAGATGCCCAGGGACCACAACTGAATCCATCTTCAGAGTACACTGTTTAATATCTGTAGTAGTCTATTCAGGCTAGGTGACTTATAAACAACAGATACCTATTTCTCACAGTTCTGGAGGCTGGAGGTCCAAGCTCAGGGTACCAGCATGGTGGGGTTCTGACAAGGGCCCTCTTCTGGGCTGCAGCTTGCTGAAGTCTCTTTGTGTCCTCACACAATGGAACAAGGCGAGATTGCTTTCTGGGGTCCCTTTTATAAGAATGCTATTCCCGCCAGGCTCGGTGGCTCAGCCTGTAATCCTGCGCTTTGGGAGGCTGAGGTGAGTGGATTGCCTAAGCCCGCGGGTTCGAGACCCGCCTGGGCAACTTGGCGAGACCTCGTCTCTACAATAAATCAAAAAATTAGCCAGGTGTGGTAGCGCGTGCCTGTAGTTCCAGCTACTCGGAAGGCTGAGGCGGAAGGATCGCCGGAGCCCAGCAGGTCGAGGCTGCGGTGGCCGGGAGCGACCACTGCTCTCCAGTCTGGGTGACAGAGTGAGACTCCAACTCAAAAATAAAAACAAAGAATGCTAATCCCATTCATGATGGCTCCACCCTCATGACCTAATCACCTCCCAAAGGCTCCACTTCCTAGCACATCACCTTGAGGGTGAGGATTCAACATGCATTTGAGAAGGACACAGACATTGAGTCTGTGACACCATCTATCCATCCATCCGCCATGTTTCTTGAGTGCCAGCTATGTAACAGGCTCTGCTATAGCTTCAGAGGATACAGCAGAAACAAAGACAGATCTCTGCCCTCATGTTGCTCACTTTAAGATGGGGGAGATGAATAATAAATAAGATAAATGAAGCTATGTGACAAGCGCTCATGAGAAAGGATAAAGTTGGGAGGAGGGGGACAAAAGGAGTGCTGGGAGGGGCGTGAGATTTTGGATGAGGAGTCAGAAGAGGCTTCCATGAGGAGGCGACTTTTAAGCAGCACCTGGAGGAGGTGAGAGCCAGCTCCAGGGGCTCTGCCATGGGAGTGCACCTGGTGTGTTGGGAGCAGTGAGGAGGGGGCGAACAGGGGGACGGGAGTCGTTAGGGAGGCTGAAGGTAGGCTCTGAATCTCGGAACTCTCCCTCGGAGTAAGCCAGCCACTGCTGATCTGAAACTTCAGAGGACTCCTTTGGCCACTGTGTTAAGGACGGGACCAGCAAGGCCTGGGGATGAGGGCAGGAGGGAAACCGAGGCAGAGGCAGCCATGGCAGTAATCCAGGAGCAGCAATGATGCTGGGATGAGGTGGGCAGTGAGGAGTGGGCAAGTTCCAGATATATTTTCAGGGTAGAACTGACAGGGGAAAAGAGAGAAATCAAAGGGGACCCAGGGACTTGGGCCTAAGCAACTGGAAGGTTGGGGTTGTCTTTAAATAAACTTCGGAAGACTGAGCGATGCAGACTGGGGTGTGGGAGGGCTCAGGATCAAGGGTTCATCTGGGGCGTCTCGGGGCAAGATCAGGGAGGCGACTTGGAGAGGCAAGCTTGAGAGCCACTGTGTATAGATATTTAAAGCCACAAAACCAGATGAGATCACCTGGGGAGCGAGAAGCGAGCAAGATCCCCAGGGCACTAGGCCCAAAGCATCTGAGGGCCACGGGGAGGAGTCACTAAAGGAGACTGAACAGGTTGGAGAGAACCCAGTTGCCCAGGTGCCGGGCTGCTGGCAAGCAGGTACAGAATGAGGACAGGTGAGAAATGATCACTGCATTTAACACAGAGGCCAGATGTGGTGCATCATGCCTGTACTCCCAACATTTTGGGAGGTGGAGGCAAGAGGACTGCCTGAGCCCAGGGGTTCGAGACAAGCCTAGGCAACTTGGAAGACCTTATCTCTACAATAAATCCAAAAAATGTGTTGGGTGTGGTGGCAGACACCTGTAGTTCCAGCTACTTGGAAGGCTGAGGGAGAAGTATCACCTAAGCCCAGCAAGTATGGACTGCGGTAGCCGTGGGCGTGTCACTGCACTCCGGCCTGGGCAACAGAGTTAGACTCCGACTCAAAAAGAAGACAAAGAAAAAAGAAGCAGAGGCCACGTGCCCTGGACAAGAGCTGCTCTGGTGGGCTGCCAAGGACGAATCTGACCGGAAGAGGTTCATGGGAGAACAGGAAAAGAGGGGAAAGAGAAAAGTGGGCAGTAGCTAAAAAAGGAAGTGAGGTCAGATTCAGTTGGTTGATTGGTTTCTTGCTGTCTTTCTCTGTTTCTCTTTCTTTCATGGAGGAAGCAACAGCATACTTGTAGGCTAATGGGAGTGACCCAGGAGGTGGGAAATTGATGCTGGGGAGGTCAGAGAGGGAACTTTAGGACCATGTGCCCAAAAGGAGCTGGGGATGAGGGCAGGAGGGAAACCGAGGCAGAGGCAGCCTTGGCAGTAATCCAGGCTGTGGGCAGAGCTGCAGGGGAGGAGGTGGCTTCAGCTATGTGGCCAGGGCAGGTCAGTCCATATGCTGTAGCGCATCTCCGTCTAGGCCTGGCTTCGTCTGTGAGCCTGGGTTGCATGGTTTAGCACTGGTCTCAGCAGGGATTGGTGACGTTTGTTGCGCACACTAAGTTAGCAGTCGTATTCACTGCGTTCACAACATACAGACTTTTGGGAGTGGGGGACTGCTTTTAGGATCCCCAAATGATTTATACTCTGTGGTTTCCCAGAGAAACACACAGTGAGGCACATGTGGGCTGACCGTTTGCCTTTTTCCTCAAGTTTTTCTAATACTCATCTCTTGACTCCATCAAGGATCAGCAAACTTTTTCTGAAAAGTTCATAAAATAGATAGTATCTTAGGTTTTGAGGGAAACACGTTCTCTATCATAACTACTCAGCTCTGCAGTTATAGCATGAAAATTTCCACAGACAGTAGGTGAATGAATGAGCATGGCTGTGGTGCAGTAAGACTGTTTACAGAAATGGGCTGTGGGCAGAGTTGGCCTGCAGGCTGTGGCTTGCCTGGCCTAGATTAAGAGGCCCCCTGCCTCCTGATGGGTACCAGTTTTCACCATGAAAGTCGGGGAATGTGTTCAGACTTGAGCAACTCCTTATGCACTGTCCGGAGATCCAGGGAAAGGTGGTGGGCCATTGAATTCCAGAAGGGCAGGTGCCGGTTCCTGTCTGATGTCTCAGGAAGCATCTGGATGGATGGAGCATGAAGACTGAATTGAATCAGTGTGTTCAGGACCAAAAACTTCCCTCAACAAGAGTGCTTTGGTTGCATTATATAAGATGAAAGCAATTTTCTCTCCAAGCAGAGACTAATGGGTTTGGTTTCCGGGTTCTCCACTCCACTCACTAGAGATAGCCTTGGAATCAAATCTTTTATTTATTTATTTATTTTGAGTTGGAGTCTCACTCTGTTGCCCATACTGGAATGCAGTTGGTACACCCTTGGCTGCCTCAGCCTCAACCTGCTAGGCTCAGGTAATCCTTTTGCCTCAGCCTTCCAAGTAGCTGGGACTATGGGCACACACCACCATGTCTGGCTAATTTTTAAATTTATTTGAAATGAGGTCACACCATGTTACCCAGTCTGGTCTCAAACACCTGAGATCAGGCAAGCCTCTCACCTCCACCTCCCAAAGTGCTGGGATTTCAGACATAAGCCACTGCGCCCCGGCCAGAATCAAACCTTTTACAATGTTTGTTGTTGTTTTTGTTGTTGTTTTAGAAAACATGGTTTATTAAGAGGACAGAAAAGCTCCCAGAGTGGGAGGGGACCCAAGGGGGGGTTGCCCTTACAACCTTTTTAAAATCTCTGTAACAAGAATAATTCTTCTAGCCCTTTACCTTTGCACTGAGTATATCCAGGATTTCAAAAGTCATGGTGTGGGTGTTTTGAAATTCCTCACAGACAGGGAATCAATCCATGCAGCCAGCTGAAGGCAGGGGTAGTCCTGGCTTTGACATCACTGGTAATTTTCTGGGCACATGATGTTTTCCAGTGGTGCTTGGAGAAGGCCTCTTTGACAACAGCCACTTTGAGGTGGTTGTTTTGATGTGGGATCATTTTGATGAAGCTGTTCAGCTTTCTGCTTTAAAAAAAAAAAAAGCAATGCACAGACTGGCAGCCCCTTCCATCCTTGAATGGAGTTAGGGGAAGTGGTGGGGGCCAGGGAAGGGGGTATGGGTCAGAAATGGGTGAGGCTAAAGGTAGGGGCTTCCATCTGCCAGGCAGCGTGTCATGTGATTGCTACAACTGCCTGTCTTAGGAAGGACCCCTGAGAGTCCTGAGCAGAGCATCTGCACTTGCTCTAAGAATTGGCTTGCATCTTGAACAGATGACACCCTCAATTCTCCATTTCTTAAAGTTAAAAGACCTTGTGTGTGTGCTGAGGATGGGGGAGAGGCGGATACTTAAACCACAACATCATCCTTTATCCTCAGTTCTGGGCTGCACAGGAAATCCTCAATTAGATGTAAAAGAGTCATCTCAGTCTCTTCATAATGTACATACATTATAGTTATAGTTAACATCACAGAAGACCCTTTGAAAGATGGTTTTCGGGACAGGGCTAGGACCCCTTTACAGATTAGCCTAGTTCTTATAGTCTCTTGATAATTTGTACGTTTTTTTTCTAAAAAGCAATGTAAAAAGCAGTAGATACAAAACTGTAATGGCAAAAGACGTAAACAGAACAAAATTATTTTACCATTTGTGTGGTGGTTTGCCAAGACTGTTTCCAAAGCCTGCGGGATCAGAACCTTTCTGGTTTTTTCAATGTCATTCCCATTCGTTGTGCCATTTCATCCTCAGGACAGCCCTGTGATGTGGGGTCGAGGCTTTACCTTGGGTCACTTGGCCAGAAAATGAGACAGATTCTGCATGGCAGACTGGTGGGCCGCAGGCTATGCCACTCCACCTCCAGGGCCATCTGCTTATGTCCAGATCCTTGTGGGGCCTCCAGCTGTTCTTCCCCTGGTTTGCAGTGGGCCCAGTTGGGAATCTGGGTAGGGACTATCCTCTAATAAGAGGAGAGGAGGCAGTGTCCATAGCTTGTTTTATTTTGTTGTTAAATGTATGTTATATTGCTACGGAATCATGAAGAACACAGTTTTGTGAAATAAACAAGAACTATCTCCTCTTCCTCTCCCCACCCCTTCATTCTGTTCCCTAGGGATGACCCTAGATCATAGAAGGGTAGATCAATATGTGTGTGGGGTGTTTCGTGTATCTAAGTATGTCTGTGTGAGTGCATGTGTCTAGGCATGTGTGCACACACACACACCCTCTTCTGCAGCTTGCTATTTTCACCTGCCTATGTACTGAGTCAGGCATCCATAGCCATTCTTCATGGAGCAGAGGTGGTTGAATTCATTCTTGAAACTCCTCTTAACTACCTCCCTTTCTCCCCATCTTCATTTCAATGAGTCATTACGTCCTGATGGTTTTTACTTCTCCCTGATGTAGTGGAAATATAGCTCCTCTTTTTCCTGTTCCTTCTCTGTCCATGGGCCTAACTCTGATCCACTAAATCAGAGTCTCTGGGCAGGGCAGGGCCTGGGATCTGCATGGCAGCAGGCTTCTGGGCAGTCCTCAAGAGCACAGAGCTTGAGGACTGCTGGCCCAGAGGGAGTGTCCAGGCTCCTTCATCTAGCCTTGTGACCCTCCTGCTGTCTCATGCTTCTACCCATGCCCAAACCACCCCCTCGCTAATGCCTCCCTTGCACTTCCTGGGACACCCTCACTGACCCTGGCCACACCCAGCACTTTTCTCCTCTAGCCACATGCAGGCCTCTCTGGCCACTTGCCCAAGGGTATCGTGGTGATTTGTTTACACTTTTCCTGACTCATCCTTCCACACCTGGCATCATAGACACGCAGTGAAAGTTTGATTGGACAGACCTAATGGGGTGGGGCCAGAGCTAAGACCACATCTTCTGGCTCCTGGACTAGTGCCCTGAGGGAGGGATCTGGGCTTATTGACAGAGTGAGGGAGGGAAGGGCTTGAATCTGCTGATGGGCTCTTCTTCCATCAGCAGGTGGCGCTGTCACCCTGGTCTGAAGGAGACTGCAGGGCAGGAAGCACCTGGTCCCACCTGGCCTGGCCTTCCCTTCCCTGGTATAGCACACCCAGGTGCACCTGCTGATACCCAGCTCTCCTCTTCCTTGCTTTGCCAGGATGCTGGTGGAGAAGTTCTCCGTGTCATTGCTGGACATCCCGCCGGTACATCCAGGAGAGACTGTGTTTCTGCCTAGGTGTCACCCCCTGCCATGCATCCTGGACTCTTCACACGTGAAACCACGAAACCCCCTGGAAGGGCTGTTTCTTAGGTAAGTGTGAGGGGGAAGTGAACGAGGGGGTGGCACAGCCTGGCCAGGCCCCCTCCCTCCTGGAGCCCAGGAATAAGGACCATACCAAAGGAAGAAATCTAAAGTGATGTTTTGGCCAATATGAATGTCAGCTTTGTTTGTTTGTTTGGTTGGTTGATTTTGGTTTTTTGGAGTCAGAGTCTCACTCTGTCGCCCAGGCTGGAGGGCAGTGGCATACTCACGGCCACTGGAGCCTCAACCTGCTGGGATCAGGCAATCTTTCCGCCTCAGCCTTCCAAGTAGCTGGAACTTTTATTTATTGTAGAGGTGAGATCTCACCAAGTTGCCCCAGTTGCCCAGGCTGGTCTCGAACATCTGAACTTAGGCAGTCTTGTCACCTCCACCTCCAAAAGTGCTGGGGTTACAGGTATGAGCCACTGCACCCAGTGTTATGTCAGCTTTTAGTTATACAGGTGACACAGTCACGTATCTACTTATTAATTTGCTAATTTTGATGCATGTACTTTAAAAATTCTACATTATGGCAAATATCCAGTTGTGCATTCACATGCTCATATCACTTTTTCCTCTCCCACACCCCAGTTTTATAGAACATCTTGAGTCAGACTCATCTTGTGTGCCTTTGGAATATGTCTCTATCACTGGGGCCAATTTCTGGGCCATCCAAAACATGTGACGGTCACTTCCGTCTACTTGTTGGAGACACTGCACTTCTTCAGTCTGTGTGCTGACACTGAAAAATCTGTCCCCAGCCACAAGTATACTCTATAACAATAGGACAGCTGCCTTGTTCTTCTTCTTTTTGGCAGTAACTTCACCATCATTATCATATAACCGCAGACTTTGTTGCTTTTTGAGAGGATTTTTTAAAGATTCGCGGAGGTCCAGCCTCCATAGAGCAGGGCCTGAGGTGGGGGGAGGGAATGAGAAAGAAAGACAAGAGACAGTGGGATTGGGAGGTCTCTCTCCTCAATAGGTAAGAGCCCGTTTATTATTTAGCATGCTTCTTATATCGGGCAAAACTAGGCCAAAACTGTGCAAGGGATTATTGTAAAAACAAGCAACATCAGCATCTGGGCCAGGTGTGATTGACGTCATGTCGCTTTGCTTTATTATAAAGTAACAAATCAAGGTTAGGGGAGATGAGCGAACTATAGTGGAATTATGTTGCTATTAGAAGGTGAGTTGTTCTGCGTTTATCTTTTTGTACCTAGGGCTTTATTGTAGCTAAGACTTTATCTGGATGTGTGGGCATCTGAGACACTGCTTCATGTAGCGGGCTGCATTCCTTACAGCCTGCCTCTGGCTAGGATGCAGAGTTTCCAAGCGAAACTTTGCCTACCAGCTTGGGGTACTCAAGGCCTGCTACATTTTACGTAGCAGGCTGCATCCCTCACCTGCCTTTGGCTAGAATGCAGAGCTTCCAGACGAGACCGTTGCCTACAAGCCTGGGGTACTCAAGGCCTGCTACAGTGGCAGTGCTTGTCTGCTCCCCAAATCACATCAGCTCCAGATGAGGGAGTATAGGCTTGGTTCCTTGAACACAAGCCAAGAACACAAGGACCTTGTCAGTTGTGCTCTGGTCTCCTTCAAAGATTTACTGAAATCATATCTAACACTTGCAATTGCAAGCTAATATATCCAAGAATAAGAAAAAGAAAAAGTTCACTGTGCAATGGGTATCTACTAGGGGCTCCTGCAGGCTGGTGCCCTGCTTGGGTTGAAGGCCATGGAGATGGAGAAGGGGCCACCCTTGCCCACCAGGTAAGGATCATAAAGGTTGGGTTGCTTCTGTGGTCTCTTTGGCCAACTTGAACTTGAACATGAGAGTCTATCTTTTCCAGCTATTCAGGGTTTACTTATTTTTATTTCATTAATTCTAAATCCATCTTGTTTTATGATATAAAGATTACTCTTAACATTTTGATACACTTCCTTTAAAAGTTTTATTCATGGAAAGTTGCAAGCACATTTAAAGTAAAGAAGACAGGATAATGTACCTCCATGTATCCATCACTCAGTTTCAGTAAGGATCAGTTCAGAGCCAATCTTGTTTCCTCTCAACCTCTACCCACTAATACCACCATCCCAGGAATACTTTTAAGTAAATCCTGGACACATATAATTTTATCTGTAAATATATAGTTTGTGTCTCTAAAACATAAGACTCTATTTTTAGATATAACTTCAATACCATTATTATTCCTAAAGAAATAGTAATTTTTTTTTCTTTTTTCTTTTTTGAGACAGGGTCTCACTCTGTCACCCAAGTCGGAATGCAGTAGTACCACCATGGCTCACTGCAGCCTCAAGCTCTTGGACTCAAGCGATCCTCTCACCTCAGCCTTCTGAGTTGCTAGGACTACAGGCACGTGCCATCATGCCTAGCTAATTTTTAAAAATTTTTTGTAGAGATAGAGTCTTGCTGTGTTGCTTATGCTGCTCTCAAACTCCTGGCCTCAAACAATCCTATCACATCGGTCTCCCAAAGTACTGGGATTACAGGAATGAACTACCACACTTGGTCTAGACATAGTAATTTCTTAGTAGCATTAATATCATTGGGTGTTCAGATTTCAACTGTCTTATAAGTTTTTTGTAGCTGGGCATGGTGGCTCCCGTCTGTACTCCCAGCACTTTGGGAGACCAAGACTGGCAGATTACTTGAGCCCAGGAGCTCGAGACCAGCCTGGGCAACATGGCAAAAACTCATCTCTACAAAAAATAAAAATAAAATGAGCTGGGCATGGTGGTGCCTGCCAGCTAGTTAAAATGCCGAGGTGGAAGGATCGCCTGAGCCCAGGAGTTCAAGGCTGGCGTGAGCCATGATTGTTGTGATCTTGCCACTGCATTCCAGCCTGGGGAATGGAGTGAGAACCCGATTCAAAAATTAAAAATAAAAAAAAAAATGTTTTTTGTAGGTTGTTCAAATCAGAATGTCCAAACATTGCAATTAAACAATATAATGTTAATGGTGAAGTGCATTATTCTCATTTTTTGGATACTTTTATTTCCAGCTTTCCTCTATTAAAAACAATGCGGTAGAGAATGAATGTTTTTATACATAAATATTTGTTTGGAGGTCTAGAAAAACATTCCTAGCTGCGGGTTGCGATTATTGGATCTGAATGTAAGAACATTAGTAAAGGTTCACATTGCCATATTGAAAATATATCTAACAAAGAGGTGCTGAAAAGAGAATGCAAAGGAAAAACAAGAAAAGTAGTGGAGCTGGAGAAAGGAGGAGCAGGCTGGGCAGGAATTGGGGCAGACAGAGAGGAGAAAAGAAGGCGTCTTACTAGGCTGCTTTGGCCTTGGGGTTTGTGCCAATAGCAGGTTTTCTGTCCCAGACTGGATGGCAGGCAGGAAGTGTTTGACAGATGAGATGGCCTGTGGAGGAGTGACTTGGGATCAGAACAACCCTGCCAAATGGGGCCAGGTGGCCAACCAGCTTCCCTGGAGTGAGGGATTCAGAGTCTCCTTCCTCAGATATGCTAATGAAGCACTGTGGAGATGGTGTTGCCAGTGCCTCCAGTCCGAGGCTTTGAGAAATCTGCTGCGTTTTCTGGAGGAATGCCTGCTGTTTGACTCTGTGATTCTGTTAGCGGACCCTTGCTGGGCAGTGGTAAGGGCCACTTCCTGGAGGCCACCATTTAGCCCTAGATCATCTTTCATTTCCTGTTTGTGCCAAGGACTTCTAGTTGAGATGCAAGAGTGGGAAATAGGGCCGGGCTCGGTGGCTCAGCCTTTAATCCCAGCACTTTGGGAGGCCGAGGTCAGTGGATTGCCTGAGCCCACGGGTTCGAGACCCGCCTGGGCAATTTGGCGAGACCTCATCTCTACGATAAATCAAAAACTAGCCGGGCATAGTGGCGTGCACCTGTAGTTCCAGCTACTTGGAAGGCTGAGGCGGAAGGATCGCCAGAGCCCAGCAGGTCGAGGCTGCGGTGGCCGAGAGCGGCCACTGCACTCCAGTCTGGGCAACGGAGTGAGACTCCAACTCAAAAAAAAAAAAAAGAGTGGGAAATAGTCATCATTCAATAATGACCCCACCGTATGGCCACGGAGGAGGACACAGGATTGCCGGATCTCTTAAGAAGCAGTCAGGCAGCCATAAAAAAGAATGACGTCACATCCTTTGCAGCAACGTGGATGGAGCTGGAGATCATCATCCTAAGTAAACTGACTCAGAAACAGAAAACCAAACACCACATGTGGGAACTCAACAGTCGTGAAGATGGGGACATCTATAACAGACACTGGGGATACCAGCAAAGGGGAGGGGTGAAAGGAGTTTGGGTTCAGAATCTACTTATGGGACATAATGTTCACTATCTGAGGAGCGGGCCGCCTGAGACCCAGTCCCCACCACTACACAATATGTAATGGATACACATGTATACCCCCTGAATCTAAAATTTAAAAAAAAAACAAAAACAAAAAAGAAGTAATCAATCCAAATTTATTTCCTCATACTCCTCTGTGTATTCTAAACTTTCTACAATGAACATGTATCACTTTTATCACTAGAGGGAGAAAAATGAATGGCATTTTTTAAAAATCGCCTCTTGAAATAGATTCACTTCTTACCCTTCTGTGAAGAGGGAAAATATCTTTCTTCCCTCTGAACAAAATGGGAAATGTCGGCACAAGTGAAGCAAGCAGCTTGTTTTACCTCGCAGAGCAAGTACAGGCAGACTCGAGTCTGAGTCCCAGCAGCCTTCCCATAAGATCTACAGAGGTTCATGTCCAATTGCAGATGGCCCAGATGACTCACTCTTGTCCACCAATGGGCTGGTCAGTCCCCCAGGATCAAAGTCACGTGCCTTCACGACAGAAGTTGGTACCAACTGATTCCAGAAGCTGAACTTTTTCCTCCTACCTCGACAGCAGTTTAAAAGGAAATCCAATCCTTCTGAATGGAAAAGCATCAGGACCAAAGCCCCCGTCCAGCTCTTGGGCAGAAGCAAGCTTATCAGAAGGGTGGAGATTGCCTGCCCTGCTAAACTATTCATACCCCTGCCCTCCAAGGTGTTCATAGGGTGTCAGGGTCCACTTTTGTCATCTGGGTGCATCCGCCGCTGTTGGCTGTTGGTGTGAGGACTGTGTGCTCTCCAGAAGCCTGGTGCCTGGCCCAGGCTTTCCCTCACATATACTCTATCCAGTAGACAGGGGAAAGCAGGGGGTGTATGAGTCCAGGCTTCCCGTCTCCCTGAGGCCTGGCAGCCCTGGCTCTTGTTTAGCCATGAGCTCCTCCTCTTCCTGGAGTAAGAGGCCAGGGTTGAAGCCCAGGTGAAATAAATCCAGTAGTTACGGTATGTGGACAAGACTGAGCCATCCAACTGACTGCATCTGCCCCCGAAAATAAAGAGCAGGTGGAGGTGGTGAGCTGGGCTGTTGAAGGTCCCTGGGCTTCCTGACTGACCACGGTGATACAAAGAAAGGGAACACAGGCAAAAGCTTTGACCCTAATATGTTTATGTTCTATTTAAGCATTTTATTCAGGCTTTCATTTGAGTAACTTGGCAAAGGCCCAGAAACTGATACTGTATGAATAACTGCACTTGGTGTGTATCCTTCTGGCATCACTTGGGATTCCTGAGGCATTTAGAGACTTTGCCCTCTGGGACCGCTGCCCATGAAATAGATGAGGTGTTAGAGGCTGGAAGAACCTGTCCTTGGGCATGATCAGGAGCAGAAATTGAAAGACGGTCGCAGCTCTGCTCCAGAAGCCCAGTGTGCAGAACCAAGCTGGCCCTCTCATTTGTTATTACTTGTTTTGTGTGTTTCTCCCCTTTTGGTTGATATCCTCCCTGCCTTTCTTCTGTTCCAGCACGCAGTGAGGGTGGAAGCAGACACCTGCCCTCTGTCATTGCTGTCGTGGCTGGGGATTAGCAGCCTTCGGATTGTGGCTCCTCCCGTTCCTCACTCATCTATCACAGCTGAGGGCCTGGTGGGGACCTCCCTTCCCAGGATCTTTGGGGCCGACAGCTGGAGGCTTTGAGCTCAGCCAGGCCTGCGTGGCATGTGCTGCCAACAGAGGCTCTGTCTCCACTTCTCCCTCCAGGGTCCCCCAGCTTTCTCAGGATAACTTCTGACCTCAGCGTTGGCTTGGGCACAGGCAGAGGTGCCCACCTGGACCAGCATTGGTGTCCCTGATGTGGGGACATGACGCGGGTTTTTGTAAACCTGACAGCCACTGATTCTATCACCCAAGGGTTTTGAGCTTTCATCGCACACACCTCTGGCCCACTCCTCTTTTTCTCCAGACTTCCCTACCTGAGTGCTACTATGGGGACCCTCCTTCTTTCCCCACAGTCAGTGTCTGTCTTAGGCTTATGGCTAAGCCGAGGGGCAGCAGCATCTGCCTCCTGCCCAGCTTGCACTCAGCCTGCAGAGGGGATTCCTTGTAGGTCATCTAGTCCTGAACTCAGAATTCCTTGAAAGTCTTTCACCCCAGGGCAGAGCAGGACTTTCTGGCAGTCTCTCGCACTGGTCTCACAGATTAAACCCAACTCAGCAGCAATGAACTTGAAGGCCAGCCCATCATTTATTGGACAGAAACTGCACTGCAAGACCAGCGTAGCAGAAGGGAGACGTTACAACTGTGGGGTCTCTCTCTCTCGGAACAGCAGTTATAAATATGTTAATCTGAGCCAACAGGGGCTTGTACAATCAATTCCCCCACTGAGAAACTGGCAGGGTGCCCCCCTAGCAGAATGCCAGAGCCAGAGTCTCCTCAGAGTCCCCAAAGTGCCAGCCTCCTTGCCACATGGCTTCTGGAGGGGTCCTGCCAATTTGCAAGGTCCTCTGGGCGTTGTTTGCTTGAGTATTGTCTGCATTTGGGGTGCTGTGCATGTGCTCAGACCCTACATCTTGGGGTCAGTCCATGAAAGTCTCCATATGACCAGGCACGTGGAATAGAACACAGTGTGCCAGCAGCCCTGGGGTATACACGTGTTTGTATGTACAAATAAAGATCTATTTCAGAGCGGTTAACTTCACAACCATGGGAACAAAGATGCTTTCTCCTCTGAACTTAAATGATGTAGAGAAAAAAACATACAATTTGCAAATTGCCTGCACATACTCAGGGAGACAGCAGCTTGGCTCAGAGGACCACCTTTGTTTTGCAGCATTCTGTTCCTGGAAGATTAAAGTATGATGTCCTTTTTTTAAAAAAAGGAGAAGAAAGCCGGGCTCGGTGGCTCAGCCTGTAATCCCGCACCTTTGGGAGGCTGAGGTGAGTGGATTGCCTGAGCCTGCAGGTTCGAGACCCGCCTGGGCAACTTGGCGAGACTTCATCTCTACAATAAATCAAAAATTAGCGCGGCGTGGTAGCACACGCCTGTAGTTCCAGCTACTTGGAAGGCTGAGGCTGAAGGATCGCCAGAGCCCAGCAGGTCGAGGCTGCGGTGGCTGGGAGCGGCCACTGCACTCCAGTCTGGGTGACAGAGTGAGACTCCAACTCAAAAAAAAAAAAAAAAAGAGAAGCGGGAGGAGGAAGAGGAGAAGGTCGGGCTGACCCAGGAACTGTTTATCTAGGGCCATGATGTTAAATACTATCTGAAAAGTTCTTCACATGGATTTGGGTCATTAAAAAGAACAAACATGAAATTACACTTTCATTTCCTGGAATCCATATTAATTATCTTTGAATTGTCTAGAGTGAGAGAACAAAGGAGCAGTCACAAAATACACAGGGAGTAGAAGAATACTACCCTAAACCCAGTCTCTCTGGGCATGTCCAGGAGTTCAGGAAGGGTGACAGTCCAACCAGCCCCTCTAAAATGTCTTCCGAAGCACCTTCCACCAGAGGCCTCACAAACACACGAAATATTTCAACTACTCATTTTACAGAACCCTGGTATCTCATAGGTCAAGGTCATCTACCAGGGCAAGGATGTACTCCACACCAATGCTCTGATTTCAAGAGCTCCTATTAGGAGGGAGAGGCCCAGAAAGATGGCATGAATGGACACACGGGTTGTGGCCACAGCTGCGAGGCCAGTCTGGGTGCTTTTCCCTCCTGGCTCTGGGACACTTGTGACTGAGAAATCCTCTGTGGGACCCTTGTTTGGTATCTCCTTCTCAGAATTTCCCCATCCTGGGCCCCTTTCTGTTGCTTTATCATTGTCTTAGGTGTCCTCTTTGTGTCAGAAAAACACAGGTGGGACAGAAACACCCTGTGTAACCCCAAGAAATTGGCCATGGTGCACGGGTACTGCTTTCTGTGCCTTGCGTTCTGAGACTAAGACTCCTGGGCTTGCTCTTCACCACAAATCCTTTTCATGCTCCTGGTAAACACCTCGGTTCCTCCTCTGTCAAGTGGCAAGGTCACAGTGTGCCGCCCTGCCGTGTGTTCTAGACACTGAGATGTTCAGGGAAAGCACTAGAGAAACACAAGCGATGCTGATGGTGGTGTGGGTTACTTTTCCTTCTGACAGCTTCTTAATGAGTGCTCGAAAAGCACATTTGTCCGTGATGTTGGGAATGTGCTTCCCGGCATCCCGGTCCCCTGCAGTGTGACAGAGACAGGCATGCCTGGGGCCACCAGCGAGGAGGCCTCCCCTAACCTTATACCTCTGCCCCCCAGCTCCCCGCCAGCCCAGCAGCTCTCCTTCCTGCACAGTGGCCTCCTCAGCACTCTCTACCTGCACATGCCTGACTGCCCCGTGCCCCTGCTCCAGTGGCTGTTCCAGGTGAGGAACACAGTCCTACCACCAGGTGGCAGGAGTGTTGTGGGGCATCGCTAGCCTGGCAGGCCATGGGGAGGTTGGGCATTTAACTCTTCTTGCCCTGGGTGCTGCTAGACTTGTCTCTGACCAAGAGGAGAGGACGGCTGATTGGGTATTGATCGTCACTGAAATGCTAAGGATGCCAAGGTCAGGGAAGTGCAGGATCCCACTCATGGCCTCCCATAGCTGGCGACTGCCTGGGAGCCTCTGCTTCCCCCACAGTGTGTGCGTCTCTGGGTGCTGCCTGTGCCCTAGTTTAGCTTTACTGAGGGGCCTGGTATTCTTAGTGGACTTAAGGTCTGTGCTGCTCAACAGGTGTGGCCATCGTTTTATAAAGCTCATCTCGCATCCCATGAGCAGCAGGAGGGCTGCTCAGGGCCCACTGAAGTTGTGCAGCACCCATAGAAGTGTGGGGGTCCTCATGACTTTGGAGCTGAGGGTGCTTGGGTGTTTGAGCCTTTGCTTTCCATTGTGCAATTTTAGGTGCCTGGAAATACCTAGAACAGCTTCTCTGTCTGCCTCCCCGCCTCTTTTCTTCCCTCCTGGTTGCTGCTAGAACATTTTGCCTTGGGGGAACATGCATTCTGCCTGGGGCTTGACACCGTTGCACCAAGAAAGACCACGAGAAGCCAGCAGGGACAGCTAGAACCCAATGGCTGTGATCTGAATGCAAAGCATGAGGATGCTGGCCTGGCCTTAGCCCCCACCCAGAATTGTCTCTGTCTGGAGACAGGCAGGTCAAAAGTTCCAGCTGGTCCCATTCTTGCCAGTTGGAGCCTGGACCCCAGCTGTAAATCAGACACCATGCAGGGTGGATTATTCGAGGAACTCCTCAGCCTCAGCAGGTTGGCTGCAATCCAGAAAGAACCCTCCAGCTCTCTCTCCTTCCTCTGGGGTCCTTCATGCTGCTCCTTCCTGCCCCAGAGGAAGAAGACACATTGGCTCCAGGGGCTCTCGTGTGTAGCTATTGCCCTTGCCCCCCTGCAAGGCCCAGAAGGAGTGGTGGGTGAGTAACAGAGAACAATGGGGCCATTATTCTCCACCCCAGCCAGTGCAGCCTCTCTCTGCTCCTTGCACAGTATATGACAAAATGCACAATCGGGCATTGGGAGGCACAAAGAGCCCATCTGAGACGTCGCCCACAGAGGGTCCTTGTGTGACCCTGACACAGTGTGGAGTGCCTCCCCTATTAGTGCGTTGTTGTCCTCCATGAGGTTCTGAGACCTCTGCTCTGGGAGGCACAGGCCTGTCTACCTTCCTGGGAGGGGGCCCGTAGGGAGGGGACCCATAGAGGAGACAAGTCCAGGACCCAGCCTGAGATCAGACTAGGTGCGAGTTCAGGATCAGCCAGCTTCTACTGTGTCACCTTGAGTGAGTTACTTGGCATCAGCTCTGTGCCTCAGGAGGCCAGGGCCAGTGGTCCCATGTGGAGCTTAAATGGGTGAATCCTTATGGCCCCACAGCTTTGCTCCAGGCCTGGCCATCCTCTGCGAAGAATGATGTTAGTGTACAAGTTCTGGTTCACACTCTGTAGGAAGGAGAAACAGATGCTCCCGTTCCCTCTCCCCAGCCCCCACCAGCCTAGCAGCTAAAGCCAGATCCGTGAAAGAGGTGCACTTGGCTTTGGGAGCGTTTAGGGCTGTGAACTCGGACAACTTCAGACCCTCATGCTGTCAGTGAGGACTCTGGTTACAAGAGGCAGAAATCCACAGCTGCTCCCTCATGAAGGTGCAGGTGTGTTTATGAGACCCCAGGGCAGGAGAAGGGCCTCAAGAAGCACTGGAATCAGGAGTAGAGAAGGGATCCTAGGACAGGCCTCTGCTTCTCTCTCTGCTCTGGGCTCCATGGCCAAGTAAGTCCAGGCCCTGTGCCCAAGTCTAATTCCCCAGAAAGGGGAATCTGGTTGGGTGCAAAGTGGTCCCCTGGTCCAATCAAAGGCAGCTAGAGAAGGCATGGTCCTGGGGCTGCTGGGGGCGACACGTGTACCTGGGGTCCATTCTGAGAGCTAGCGGGCAGGGAAGGTGGACAGATCACTCCAGTTCTGCTCATTCAACTCTTTCCTTGAAAGGACATCCCCGAGTTCTCTCGGGAATTGGTCCTGCTCACTCTTCCCAGGGGCTTTAGTGGAGTGTACAGTAGGCACTGGATGAACAGGCTTAGGCCTCAGTCCTGTGGACCTATGTGGGCTCCTATGACTTATGTTAGTAGAGCCCTTGTTTGTACTTTCCTGGTAAGCCTTGCTGGAAGGGTAGACAAAAGCAGGTAGCATATGCCTTCAAAGAATTCATGTTCTTGGGAAATAGTCAAGCGTTCAACTATGAAGTCAAAAGAAGTTATGAAAGAAGGAGGAGGCCGGGCTTAGAGGCTCAGCCTGTAATCCCAGCACTTTGGGAGGCCGAGGTGAGTGGATTGCCTGAGTCCGTGGGTTCGAGACCTGCTGGGGAACTTGGCTAGATCTCTTCTCTACAATAAATAATTTTAAAAAATCAGCCGGGCGTGGTAGTACATGCCTGTAATTCCGGCTACTCGGAAGGCTGAGGCGGAAGGATTGCCGGAGCCCAGCAGGTGAGGCTGCAATGGCTGGGAGCGTGCCACTGCACTCCAGTCTGGGTGACGGAGTGAGACTCCAACTCAAAAAAAAAAAGAAAGAAGGAGGAAGGCAGAGTTCTAGACTCAGCTGGCAGTTTCTGCACAGGTTTACTGGGAGCACCCTCAGAACCCATACCTGTGAGGGAGGGAGAGCAATAGGCCCCAAGGAATCTCTCGGGGCTCTGGAACCTGGCGACTTCTTAGAGTTGTCCTGGTTGAGGCAAAGGATCCAGGCCCTTGAACCCCAGCATCGGCCAGTTAGCAGATATAGGCTGTACTTGTTGAGGGCCATGACCTTGGGCCAGGTGCTCCCTCCAAGGTCAATGCCCAGAGAAGTCTTGGGCTCAGAGACCCTGGCAGCAGCAGTGCCTAACCCTGGGAGAGCCTCAGTCCTGAAAAGGAGTGTGCCCACAGTGTCCACCACAGTGGGCTGTTGTCAGCATTCTCAAGCGGAGTGGTGTGACGTGCAGCATGGCTGGCCATGAGCAGGAGTCCCACCCCGAGTGTCCCCAGACTAGATGGCACTTGTGGGCGGATGCTGTTCCACTGCTCATCCTCCATATCATACTCTCTCCGTGTTCCAAATCCCCAGCTTCTGACTCTCAGTCTCAAGGAGCCTTCAAATAAGGACCCCAGTGATCTTGAGCCAGGTGGCCACCCTCCCTTGTTTGAGTACCAAGGATCTTCCAACCAGCAGTCTCAGAGGATGATAAGGCACTGACCTGAAAATGATTCAACTGTTGAAAGGGGCCAATGCTGTCATTGTCCAGCTAACTGTGGTCAAGCATTCTTTTCCTCTACACTGGCTCCCGCCCTGGAGGGTCATGGCTATGACCTAAGGGAGTGAGGGACAGAAGGACCAAGACTCCCACACAAGGGAGGTGGACAGAGTAGTTTTCCAGTAACACAAACCTGGGCTTGAATCCTGGCTTTGCTGCTTACCAGCTATGTGACCCTGGGGGAGTTGCTTGCTTTTTTAAGCTTGGTTTATTTTTCTGTTTTCTTTCTTTCTTTCTTTTTCTTTTTTAGTCAGGCGTCATTATACCTTGGTAATTTTATTTTTTATTTTTCAATTGGAGTCTCACTCAGATGCTCAGGCTGGAGGACAGTGGTACAACCATGGCTCATCACAGCCTCGACCTCCTAGGCTCAGGAGATCCTTCAACCTCAGTCCCCTGAGTAGCTGGAACTGCTAGAAGCACATGCCACCACACCTGGCTAATTTTTTTATTTTTTGTAGTAATGAGGTCTACTATGTTGCCTAGGCTGGTCTTGAACTGCTGGGCTCACAGTCCTCCTGCCTCGGCCTTCCAAAGTGCTGGGATTACAAGTATGAGTCACTGCGCTGACATAATTTTTTGATTTTTTTTGTAGAGACATGGTTTTACTATGTGCCTTGTCTGGTCTCAAACTCTTGGGCTTAAGCAATCCTACAGCCTCAGCCTCCCAGAGTGCTGGGATTACAGGCATGAGCCACGCTCGCAGTCCCGAGCTTGGTTTGTTCATCTGTAAAATGGCAATAAGGGCGGTATCCTTCTACTACATGGGCTTGTAAGGAATACGTGGGATTTATTTAATATGGAGTAATAGAAATTTTCTACTATTACTCTGTAAGAATGACCCCGCTAACCAGTGCTTTTCTCCTCCTAGCTGTTGACATGGCCTCCAGAAACTTCTTCGGAAGCCTTTGGTCTCCTATGGGATCTCAGTGTGGATGGGCTCTTCCGTCAGTCCGGTCAGTACTAGGGTGCAGGGTGGAGACAGGGCCCTGAATACACAAGCTCTTGAGCCTGTATGATACATGACTCTCAGTGCCTCTAGAACCCAGTGTGCAGGGGAGGAGCTGCTGGGGACATCGCATCACCAGGATGAGGAGATATCAGGCCATCTTTGGCTCTGGCTCCAGCGTTAGTAAAAAGCTGAGCCAACAGGCTCCTTGGCACTTTGATCTGGCCTCAGATCCAGGTTGCCATGGCCACGTCTAGGCTGACTGCACAGACTCTTGGGATCTCAGAGCAGTCCAGGAAGGTAGGTTCAGACTGAGGCTGTCTCTGGGTCTGAGGGGACACATTGCCTCCAAATTCTTCCAGAGAGTGCTCATTAGCTTGGGAGGGTTCCAGGAACATCTGCATCAGATCAGGGCAGCTCCTTGGGTTGGAGTCACCAAGGGAGAGGGCTCCGGAGCTGTCCCCTCCACCGACAGCCCTCCTTGGCTGCTAGGGCATCACCAGTGCCCTGAGTTTGGTCTGAGCAGGAATGAGAGCCTCAAGCCTATACCTTGGTCATGACATTTAGGAGATATATTTAATTCATCTTTATAATTTTTTTTTTTTTTTGAGTTGGAGTCTCACTCTGTTGCTCAGACTGGAGTGCAGTGGCCGCTCCCGGCCACCGCAGCCTCGCCTGCTGGGCTCCGGTGATCCTTCCACCTCAGCCTTCTGAATAGTTGGAACTACAGGGGCGCGTTACCATGCCTGGTTAATTTTTTGATTTATTGTAGAGATGAGGTCTCACCAAGTTGCCCAGGCAGGTCTCGAACCCGCAGGCTCAGGCAATCCACTCACCTCAGCCTCCCAAGGCACGGGATTACAGGCTGAGCCACCGAGCCCGGCTCATCTTTATAATATTTTAAGATGTACATAGTTCTATGGAAGCAATTAATATTCCCTTAGTGGCTGCAGCCTTCCCAGGCTGTCATCACTTGGTACCTGAACCTAGACACTTTGGCACCAAAAAATATGTAACCAGTTGAAAGTTGCTTATGGCAGATGGTAAGAGGGATTCACAGGTGCCCAGACCCCATCTTTGCCCCAGCTGTAGTCAGCTTGCCCCCAGAGCACAGAAAGCACATAGCTCCGAAAACCAAGGTCATAGACCCAGGATACACCATTAACCCCTAACCCTTTGAGTGTCTGCTTTTGTGCCTCTTCTGCTTCAGGAGTTGGCTGAACTGGGGGCCATCTGTCAAATTAGAGCATTCCAGACTCTCCCACCCTCGTCCGTGAGGCTCTCTAACGGAGGTCTTCTGAATAGCACCAGTCTCAGCACCCTCTCCCTTTTCATAACCTCTGCCCCTGCAATCCCTGCTGCCCTTTGGAGTCCCAGGGGCCGCCTTTGTGGCATGCCTGCCCTTTTGGGAACAGAGGCCTCCCTTGTCCTGCTGTTCTTCTCCATGCTGTGGTATGTGTCTCCTCTGCAGAGGCAGAGGGGCCGTCCCACTCTGCCTCTGCTTTTTGCCATGTTGTCTCTGACTCGCCCTCCATTAGGAGAGGCCAGAAACTGGCTCCTGAGTTTCCAGTTAGCTCAGCTCTGGCTCCCCCAATTCCAGAGCATCTCCATGGACATCACCTGAGAATCCAGCCTGGGATTCTGTTTCCCTGCCCAGAGGAATAGAGACTGGCCTAGAGGATTCCATGCCTGAGATCAAGATCTCAACTGACGAGGGGAAAGTCAGAGTCCAGGTCCACAAGAGAACTGAAGGCAGGGTCTTGAACAGATATTTGCATACCTAGGTTCTCAGCAGCATTATTCACAATAGCCAAGAGGTGGAAGCAGCCCAGGTGCCCATCGACATATGGATAAACAAAATGCAGTGTATACATAGTGGAATAGTATTTAGCCTTAAAAAGGAAGGAGCTGCAGTCTCACTCTGTTGCCCAGGCTGGACTGTGGTTGCATGCTCATGGCCACTGCAGCCACGACCTGCTGAGTTCAGGTGATCCTTCCATCTCAGCCTTCCAAGTTGCTGGAACTACAGGCATGCGCCACCACGTGCAGCTAATTTTTGATTTATTGTAGAGATGAGGTCTCACCAAGTTGCCCAGGCTGGTCTGGAACCTGTGGGCTCAGGCAATTCTTTCACCTCAGCTTCCCAAAACACTTGGATTATAAGTGTGAGCCACCACACCTGGCCTTCCCTCTTTTTATAAAGACATTCTTTTTATTTTGTTTCATTAGACAGAGCTGGGTCACAGGCTTTAGAGGAAGTGATGTATTATTTTTTAAAAATCCTACTTTTGTGTTCATCTATGCTACAGTGTGGATGAACCTCAAAAACATTATTCTGAGTGAAATAAACAAGACACAAAAGAACAAATACCATATAACTTCACTTCTATGAGGTACCTAGAATAGTCAGATTCACAGAGACAGAAAGTGGAATAGTGGTTATCAGGGGCTAGGGAAGGGGATGGAATTGTGTTGTGGGTACAGAGGTTCGGTTTGGAAAGATGAAGTTCTGGAGATGGATGGTGGTGATGATTGCACAACAGCACGAATGTACTTAATACCATTGAATTGTACACTTAGAAATGGTTAAGGCGGCCGGGCTTGGTGGCTCAGCCTGTAATCCCAGTGCTTTGGGAGGCTGAGGTGAGTGGATTGCTTGAGTCCGCGGGTTCGAGACTCACCTGGGCAACCTGACGAGATCTCATTTCTACAATAAATAAAAAAAAAAAAATTAGCTGAGCATGGTAGCGCACACCTATAGTTCCAGCTACTTGGAAGGCTGAGCGGAAGGATTGCTGGAGCCCAGCGGGTCGAGGCTGCAGTGGCCGGGAGCGGCCACTGCACACCAGTCTGGGCGATGGAGTGAGACTCCAACTCAAAAAAAAAAAAATGTTTAAGGTGGTAAATTTTATACTATGTGTATTTTATTACAACTGAAAAAAAAGGCCGGGTTGAGAGCAAAGAGCCAGGTGCCAGGAGAGAATCTACCAAAAGCCAGAACTAACAGTCAACTGTAAGTTCAGGAGGCATTTCTGAGGTTAAGTCAGACCCAGGATTGATGCAGAAGGAAGTTATGCCCCTCCAGATTCACTATCAACCTGGGTTCTCTGAGTGTCTCTATGAGAGGACAGTGGAGCTCTGAGCTACACAGTTCGGGGCAGACTGAAGGCTGCCTCCCATCTGTATCTGGGGTGTGTGTGGGGTCATGCTGTCCTTTCTCCCTGTGTGTATAAGCCTCTGTCCTTTCTTGGAGTTTGTGGTTGACCCACAGTTCTCCCTAGATGACCTTAGGAAGGGTCTTATGCAATCACCTTTATCCCAACCTGCTTCCTGAGTAAGGAAATAGTTGAGACTTCAGAGTGAAGACTGTTGTGGGTGTGCTCCGGTGACAGGGCCAAGGCCCTGAGCAGACCAGAGTACATTGGATTATGGAATTTTGGTGGTGAGTTACATTCCTGGACTGAGAAGCAGCACACATCACCTGTGTGAAGCTCTTGGCGAGCTTAGAGAATGGGATATTCTGGAATATTGCCATTCTTCATTGCAGGGAGTATTTATTCGTTTATTCAGCAAAGATGCTTTGAGTGCTTCCTGTATTCCAGCACCTCGCTAGATGGCAGAGAGAGACACAAGGATGAGTAAGGCGTGGTTCCTGTCCTCAGAAGACTGACAGCCCGGTGGGAGATGATGAAATGAGCAGTTATGATAGGAGACATAAATAAGGCAAAAGAAAGAGAATTACTTCTAGCTAGGTGAGGATGGGGTCTAGGGAGGCAGGACTCAGGAAGTGCTTTGTAGCTGAGCCATCTTATGAAAGATATGCCGGGCAGGGATTGCAAACTCAGTTGCTTATGAGGACCAAGTGAGCTCAGAGGCTAGAGGCTGTCTGGGCCCGGTGTGGTGGCTCACGCCGGGAAATCCCAACACTTTGGGAAGCAGAGGCAGAGAGGATTGCCTGAGTTCAGGGTTTTGAGGCCAGCCTGGACAACTTGGCGAGACCTTGTCTCTACAACAAATTAAAAAAAAAAAAAAAAAAACAATTAGCCAGCATGGTGGCACATGCCTGTCGTTCCAGCTACTTGGAAGACTGAGGCGGAAGGATCACCTGAGCACAGCAGATCAAAGTTGCAGTGGCCATGAGCATGCCACCACACTCTAGCCCGGGCAACAGAGTGAGACTCTGACTCAAAAAATAAATAAACAAAAATAAAGAGGCTACCTGCACCAGGTAAATGCAGGTTCAGTATTGCCATATCTCTCCATTTTCAAGAGAAGTCATGTTTTAATTAGAATGTATTTTGGCTGTTAGTAACAAGTACCCAATTAAGAGCGGTTTGCTATCTCATATGATAGTAAATCCAGAGATAGGTGATTTTGTGATGTTCAGCTAATCTGCAGTGTCAGGGCTCTGGATTCTGTGTATACCTTTCTCACTACTTCCCCTCAAGGTTGCAAAAAGGCTGCCATAGCTCCAAATGTCATGTCCTCATGAGACAGCAGTGTTCAAGGCAGAAAGGGTAAGGATGGGGCATAAGAGGCCATCGCTGCTCTTTCTTTTCTCTCTTTTTTTTTGAGTTGGAGTCTCACTCTGTTGAACAGGCTGGAGTGCGGTAACATGCCCACGGCCACCGTAGCCTCAACCTGCTGAGCTCAGGTGATCCTTCCATCTCAGCCTTCCAAGTTGCTGGAACTACAGGCATGCGCCACCACGCCCAGCTAATTTTTTGATTTATTGTAGAGATGAGGTCTCATCAAGTTTCCCAGGCTGGTCTCGAAACTGTGGGCTGAGGCAATTCTCTCACCTCAGCTTCCGAAAGTACTGGGATTATAGGCGTGAGCCGCCACACCCAGCCTTCTCTCTTTTTATAAAGACATTCTATTTTGTTTCATTAGACAGAGCTGGGTCACAGGCTTTAGAGGTCATGCTCCATGTTTTCTGACTGTCCAGCACCCTTTGAACACCCTAGCAGTGTCTGAAGAATTTCCAGCCTCATGAATCCTACCCCTAGGGTAGAACTTAGCAGACTCACTTTCCTACCTCCCTTGAGATATTTTAATTTTTCATTTGGGCATTTCCATTTAGTTCTTTTTTAAAAAAATCGTTTCTATTTCTCTACTGGGATTTCCTGTTTGTTCATTTAGTATGAGTAGATTTCCTTCTACCATCTTGAGCATAGTTATAATAGTTGCTTTAAAATCCTTGTGTGTAATTCTAACATCTGAGTCATCTAATTCATTACTGTTTAAAATTCCATATGAAAGTGAATGCTTATTTAGAATGAGTAAAGAAATCATACCAAATGCTAGACCTTGGGAGACTCAAATTCCTTTCACTAGATCTCTTTAAGATTGTTTCTAGAAATGCTCACATAGCAAAGCTTGCTGATTGCAACCAGCTCCCCTTCCCACCCTAGAACACTCACAGTGGCCCATGCAAGTGAGGGTCCTGGAACCTGAGCTTAATTAGATTTATGGTAAACTGACTTTCTGCTTATAAAAGCCTGTTTTCTATTGAGGTACCAGCTCATCTTTCTGTTGCCTGTGCCTCAGAACCCTGACTGCTCAAATAGCCACACTTAGGCCAGTGTCTGCAAAGGTGAGTGGGATGACATGATTCTCCCACTGGGTAGAACTGGTTTCCTTGAGCAGACACCAGAACAAAATCGGAGTTCCCTTACCAGAGAAGAAGAGGAGTTAGGATTCTTGGATTGGCAGACGGCAGAATCTGCCACAGCTGGAATAGGGTGTTTATGTGAACTCTCCTTTTGGTAACTAATTCAGTTAAAACAACAAGAACAAAGCCAGTGTGAACACTGCATTCAACTGGAGCCCACTGATTTGCAGCCCTGAGTAGGATCTGGATGCACAGAGATGCAAGGGAAGCAGGGAGCATTGGGAACAAAGACAAGGAGTTAGGAAGAGTGGGGCTTCATTAAGAGGGCAGAGTAGTAGGTAAGACCAGAAGTTGGGGCCAGATCTTGGATGACAGTGAGGGCCAAAGCAGACACAGTGAAGTTTTATGAATATTTGGCAAGATCAGGATGGAAATGTTGTTGTTTTTAAAGATAAAATTCACATACCGTACAGTTCACCCTTTTAAAATCTATGATTCAGTGGTTTTTGGTACATTCGCAGAATTGTTCAACCATCAGCATTGTCTACTCCCAGAACATTTTGATCACCCCAAAAGGAAACCTCTTACCTATCAGCAGTCATTCCCTACTCCTGCCTATCCCAGCCCCTGGCAACCATTAATCTTCTTTCTGTCTCTAGGAATCTGCCGATTCTGGACATTTCATATAAATGGAATTGTACACTAAGTGACCTTTTGTATCTGACTTCTTTTTTTTTTTTTGAGTTGGAGTCTCACTCTGTTACCCAGACTGGAGTGCAGTGGCCGCTCCCGGCCACCGCAGCCTCGCCTGCTGGGCTCCGGCGATCCTTCCGCCTCAGCCTTCCCAGTAGCTGGAATTACAGGCGCGTGCTACCACGACCGGCTAATTTTTTGATTTATTGTAGAGATGAGGTCTCGCCAAGTTGCCCAGGCGGGTCTCGAACCCGCGGGCTCAGGCAATCCACTCACCTCAGCCTCCCAAAGGCGCGGGATTACAGGCTGAGCCACCGAGCCCGGCTCTGACTTCTTTTCTTAGTAGTGGTTTCAAGGTTCATGAAAGTTACTGCTTGTCAGTACTTCATTTTTTTATGGGTGAATAATACTCCATTTTATGAGATACACCACATTTTACTTATCCGTTTGTCAGTTGATGGACACTTGAGTTGCTTCTACCTTTTGGCTATTAGGAGTAAGCTGTTGTGAACATTTGCGTTCAAGTGTTTACATAGACATATGTTTCCAGTTCTCTCAGGTTATATACTTAGGAGTAGAATTGCTGGGTCACATGGTAACTCTATGTTTAACTTTTTGAGGAACTGACA
>NW_007087616.1:95558-97583 GCF_000164805.1 Carlito syrichta | reverse complement strand
TGTAGAAGATGAGGTCTCGCCAAGTTGCCCAAGGCGGGTCTCGAAACCCGCGGGCTCAGGCAATCCACTCACCTCAGCCTCCCAAAGGCGCGGGATTACAGGCTGAGCCACCAAGCCGGCTCACCTTTTTCATAGTAGCCATTCTAGTGGCTATGAAGTGGTATCCCATTGTGGTTTGGATTTGCATACCCCCCCATGCCTAGTCATGTTGAGCATCTTTTCATGTGCTAACTGGCCATTTGTTTATTTTCTCTGGGAAAGCATCTATTCAAAAGCTTTGCCCATTCTCCTGTTGTGTTGTTTGTCTTTTTTTGGTGAGTCGCAGAAGTTCTTTGTACATTCTTGATGCGACCCTTACCAGATATGTGATCTGCAAATATCTTCTCTCATTCTGTGGGTTGTCTCTTCACTCTCTAGATAGTATGCTTTGATGCACAACCCTTTACAATTTTGATGAAGTATCTATTTTGTGTGTGTGTGTGTGTGTGTGTGGCCTGTGCTTTTGGCATCAAACTTAAAGATACCATTGCCCAATCTAAGGTCATAAAAATTTTCATCCGTGGCTTCTAAGAGTTTTATAGTTTTAGCTCCTATACATAAGTCTTAGATCCATGTTGAGTTCATTTTTGAGACAGTTCAGCTTCATTCTTTTATATAATGAATGTCCAGTTGTCTCAGCATCATTAGTTGAAATGATTGTTCTTTCCCCATTGAATTGTCCTGGCACCCTTGTTGAGACTCATCTGCCCATAAAGGTAAGGGTTTATTTCTGGACTCTCAACTCTCAATTTTATTCCATTGATTTATATGTTTATTATACCAGTACTCTAAATTCTTGGTTACTGTAGTAAGTTTCTTACAGTAAGATTCAAAACTAGAGTGTCTTGTAGTAAGATTACTTGTAGTAAGTTTCAAAATTGGGAAATGTGAATCCTCCAACTATCATTTTTTTTTTTTGAGTTGGAGTCTCCGTCTGTCACTCACAGCCACCACAGCCTTGACCTGCTGGGCAGGTCCTTCCTCCTCAGTCGTTCAAGTAACTGGAACTACAGACATGTGCCACCATACCCAGCTAATTTTTTTATTTATTGCAGAGATGAGATCTCACCAGGTTTCCTAGGTTGGTCTCGAAACTGTGGGCTCAGGCAATCCTCTCACCTTGGCCTCCCAAAGTGTTGGGATTATAGGCGTGAGCCACCATGCCCAGCCGCAACTATACTTTAAAAAAACTGAGGCTGGGTGTGATGACTTATGCCTATAATCCCAGCACTTTGGGAGGCCAAGGTGAGAGACCAGCCTGGCTAACTTGGCAAGACCTCATCTCTACAATAAATCAAAAAATTGACTGTGCTGGATGGCTGAGCCTGTAATCTCAGCACTTTGGGAGCTAAGGCGAGAAGATTGCCTGAGCCCATGGGCTTGAGACCAGTCTGGACAATTTGGTGAGACCTTGTATCTACAATAAATAAAAAAAATTAGCCGGGTGTGGTAGCATGTGCCTGTAGTTCCGGCTACTTGGAAGGCTGAGGTGGAAGGATCACTGGAGCCCAGCAGGTCGACACTGGGTGGCCGTGAGTATGCTACTGCCCTCCAACCTGGGTGACAGAGTGAGACTCCAATTAAAAAAAAAAAAAAAAATCAGAAAATTAGCTGGGCATGGTGGTGCGTGCCTGTAGTTCCAGCTACTTGGAAGGCTGAAGCAGAAGGATCCCTTAAGCCCAGCAGGTCAAGGCTGCAGTAACCATGAGCATGCCACTGCATGCCAGCCTGGGTGAGAGTGAGACTGTGATTCAAAAGAAAAGGAAAAAAAAGCTCTTTGAGCTATTCTGGGTCCCTTGCATTTCCATGTGAATCTTAATATCAGCTTGTCAATTTCTGCAAAATCAACAGCTGGGGTTTTCTGATTGTCTTGAATCTATAGATAACTTTAGGTAGTATTGCCATCTTAATAATAATAAATCTTCCAATCCATGAACATGGGATATCTTTTCATTTATTTAGATTCTTTTTTTTTTTTTTTTTTTT
>NW_007087616.1:61050-95384 GCF_000164805.1 Carlito syrichta | reverse complement strand
CACCTCAGCCTCCCAAAGGCGCGGGATTACAGGCTGAGCCACCGAGCCCGGCTTAGATTCTCTTTTATTTCAACAATGTGTTATAGTTTTCAGTGTACATATCTTATACTTCTTTTGTTAAATTGATTCCTAAATATTTTGATCTTTTGGTGCTATTATAAATAGAATTATTTCCCTGATTTCCTTTTTGTCTTGTTCATTGCTGGTGTGTAGATACACAACTGATTTTTTTATATTGACCTTATATCCTACAACCTTGCTGAACTTGTTTATTAGCTGTAATCATTTTTGTTGTGTTTGTGTGGTAGAATTTGGTTTTGAAAGCAAACATATTCTTGTGCAACTAACTGCTTGAGAGAAATGACCTCATATTTCTTTAACAGAAATGTTTTGGCTGAGCCCGTGTAGGACTGACCATTAATTAACCCGGTACCAGTTCGAAACAGTGCCTCAAGCAAAGCAACTCCGTCAGCAAGATCAAAACACTTTAGAAAAGGAACAAAACATGCGTAGGTTCTTTCCCATCAGCTTCCAAGACAGTGTTGTTCATTTTTACCTACCCATTCCATTCTCCATCAGCTTCTATAATATTTGTGTAGGAGGAGGGGGTTATAATAAAACAGAATGACCCTAGCCAGTGCATTCTTTGGATATTTTGAAAGTGGGCGAGAAGTTCAGCTCTAATGGCAAAATCAGTGTTACTTTTCTAAGCAGGGTCTTTGGACACTTTGTCCCTCCTCATTTGATCACCACGCTTTTCCCTTTGTTCCTGGAGCTTCTGTATCATAGTCACTGGCACTTTGGGGTCTCTTGGACATGCCTCATTTTGTGGGTCACTTTTCTGCGTTTGCTTGCTCATATGCTCTTTCCTTCTCTTCCTTCGTTTCTTTCTTCCTCCCTCTCTCTTTTTCTCCCAGTTAATATTTATAAGGTTGCTTCTTATAAAAAAATAAAAAACAAAAATAAGGTGACTGCTAATCTTGCTACTGAGGTAACCCCTGTTTTGGTTTTTTTTTTTTAAGTACTCTATGTACCAAACTTGTCAAATTCAAATGCTAGAGAAAGGTGCAAAACAAAGATTGAAAGCTTTCCTCCCCAGCCACACCCACAACCACTTCTTCCCAAGTACTCTTTAGTAACAGTTTCTTGGGATTGTTTCCAGGAACAAAACCTAATGTACCATCCATATTTTGTATATATTTTTCATGTTTATTTTTTTAGTCAATACCATATTTCCTTTGCCACATCACTATCCATCTGAAATTATTAATACCTCCAGTGGAGAGTTGCTCTTCTAGGAGTCTCCCAGTTCTCTCTCCTGGTCTCTAGAGAATCCACACCCCGTGCAAGGCAGGTCGGGCAGAGTTTTCTAGATCAGGGGTCTCCGGAGTGGGGCTGGGGTCCTGGAGGCGGGATGAGCCATTGGGGTGCAGAAAGAAAACGTCAACATATATTTTAGCGCATCCTTCTTTTAAAAAACAGCTTTATTGGCTGGGCTCGGTGGCTCAAGCCTGTAATCCCAGCACTTTGGGAGGCAGAGGCAAGAGGATTGCCTGAGCCTGGGGGTTCGAGACCAGCCTGGGCAACTTGGTGAACCCTCCTCTCTACAATAAATCAAACAAATTAGCTGGACGTGGTGGTGCGTGCCTGTAGTTCCAGCTGAGGTGGAAGGATCGCCTGAGCCCAACTGGTCAAGGCTGCGGTGGCTGTGAGTATACCACTGCACTCCAGCCTGGTGAACAGAGTGAGACTCCAACTCAAAAAATAAAATAAAAACCAGTCTTATTGAGGTACAATTGACATCCATTAAGTTGTGCACATCTGAAGTGTACAGTTTATGTACTAGACATAGTGTATACATACATACCTATGAAGCAACCACCACAATTGAACTAATAAATGTGTACATCGCACCCAAAAGTTTCCTTGGGCCTCTTCATAATTGATCTCTCCCTCCCCTCCTACCTGTAGGAAACTATGGATCTGCTTTCTGTCACTACAGAGTAGTTTGTATTTCCTAGAACCTTATATAAATGGAAAGATGCAGTAGGTATTCCCCTTTTTGGGAGGGGGATGTCTGACTTCTTCACACAGAATAATTATTTTAAAATTTAAGCAGTCAAAAATCCTTTAGTCTATATATCTGGTTGACGCTTTCTGCTCTTCATTGCCTTATAAGGAGGTGTCCTCACCTCACCTGATTTGCCCCTGTCATGGGGGGGCCAGGACAGCTGCTTGCCAGGGTGACAGGAATTGAGCTGATCAGCACCTCCAGGAGCCTACCGGAGTGGAGGCCCCACTTGTGGCAGCTGCCCACTGGAGTTCCACAACCCCCATGAGCGGATGGCATCTCCCATGGTGGCAGCAATGGCTGCCTACACATGGGAGCACTCATGTTCCCAGGCCCTGGACTCAATACTCTGTTCATGTGCAGGGTGCCCTCACTCCTTAATTCCACAGGACTGGTCCCATTGTCCCCAGAGAGGTGGGCTGGGATCCAGGTGTGCCACCCCAGCTGCATGCATAATTCCTACAGTGGTGCTGTGAGAATGTGGTTTAGACCCCAATAGGCAAGAAAACATTTGGAGGACCACCCAGAAGACCCCATGGCCCAGCTCCCTCAGAGCCATCATTTGCTTGGCATGGCCCCTTCAAAGTCTCCAATTAGAATTCGGTGATAACAGTAATTCAGCTTCGTAATTGCTCTTTGTTTTTAAAACATATTATTGTTGGATATGATAATAAAAGTAATTTAATTAAAAATAATAGCTAACATTTCTAGAGAGCTTAATTTGTGCTAGGCACCAAGCCCAGGGCTTGGCCTATCTCATTTAATCACAACAACCCAACAAGTAGGTGCTATTATTCTCCCATGATACAAATAATGAGGGGCTAGAAGGTATAAGGAATGCTTGCCCAAGCTTTACGCTGTTTGCATGATGCACTCCATTTCCTGTGTGGTTGGCCAAGCCCTGTCCAGCTCATTTGATCTTATTCTCTTTCTGACTCTGTGTTCCAGCCTCACCATGCCCCTTTGCTTCCAACTTCCCTCCTGCCACAGGTCCTTCGTATGTGCCAATCTCGCTGCCTGGGATGCTTTCCTCCCTCCCTGCAGCAGCCTCCTGACTCTTGCCTTCGTAACTCTATCTCTTCCTCTAGGTTACTCGGTTTCACTGGCATGTAAAACCCAGGCCTGCCCGCCCCGTGTCCAGCCCCACTTCCTTCTACGCTCAGCTCCCTCTTCCACTCTTTGTGGCTTCTGTCATAGTTGATGGTAGATGATTTAACTAATAGCATCTCTCCCAGTGTGCAGCTCCAGAATGCAGGGACCAGGTCTATGTTGTTTTTTCTAGCCTTCTTTTGGGTTCCTGGATGCTACACGAACCAGGTCCGCAGTAGGACTCAGATTGTTTTTTGTTGAATGAGCTGGTGAGTCTCGAGGAATGCCTGCATTGCCTGCAACAGACAGCAGCCTCTTCTCTGGACGGCTGCTCTGGTCCTGTGTGGTCAGTCGGCTGTGGAGCTGTGTGTGCGAGCCAAGCTCTGATGTGCCGTCTGGTCCTCCGAGGTCAGGACATGGAGTCCGCTTACCTTGTGAGGACACGCCTGCATGCTGCACCCCAGTTCAGCTGGCATCTCCCTCATCCTCCTGCCTGTGGGCCATTCATTTCCTGTCTCAGCCACTACATCCCACATGGTGCCGCTTCATCAGGTGCCAGTGAAGCCCAGATGAGTTAGTTCCGGTAGTGTCCGTACAGTACCTGTCACCAGGATGTTTTAAAAATTGCAGTGAGGCCGGACTCAGTGGCTCAGCCTGTAATCCCAGCACTTTGAGAGGCCAAGGCAAGTGGATTGCCTGAGCCTGCGGGTTCGAGACCAGCCTGGGCAACTTGGTGAGACCTTATCTCTACAATAAATTTAAAAAGTTAGCGGGGCGTGGTAGCTCTCGCCTGTAGTTCCGGCAACTTGGATGTCTGAGGAGGAAGGATCGCCGAGACCCAGCAGGTCAATGCTGGAGTGGCCATGAGTGTGCCACAGCACTCCAGCCTGGGTGAGAGTGAGACTCCAACTCAAACACACACACACACACACACACACACAAATTGCAGATGATTCTAATGTGCTTCTGGGGCTGAGACAGGCCAGGCTTTGAGGACTCTGGCCAAGTGCAAGAACCTCTTGGAGGGGAAGAGAGAGGCCAAGCAATAACAGGGACTTTACTCTCAGCCTGCCTTTTAAAATGAGGGGCAGGGCTAGGCACCTGTAATCATATCACTTTGGGAGGCCAAGATGGGAGGATCATTTGAGGCCAGGAGTTTGAGACCAGCATGTGGTAGTCTCTTGCCTATCGTCCCAGCTACTCAGGAGGCTGAGGCAGGAGAGTCACTGGAGCCCAGCGAGTTCAAGGCTGCAGTGAGCTATCACACCACTGCAGCCTGGACAACAGAGTGAGATCCTGTCTCTTAAAAGAAAATTAAGGAGGTAAAATAAGGGGCAAAATAAATTTAAGTGACTTGAACTAGGAGAGCACCTTAACTTAATGTTTGACTTTTAGACCCTGATCAGAGGGTGTCTATGGCCCCCTCAGAACTCAGCCTCCAGTCATGGCAGTTTTCAGCTCTAAAAAGTATTGATGCCTGGATCTTGCCCTCTGAAATGAGTCTGGGGTGCAGCCTGAGCATGGAGTTTTTTTTTTTGAGTTGGAGTCTCACTCTGTCTCCCAGGCTGGAGTGCAGTGGCATGCTCACAGCTACCCAGCCTCGACCTGCTGGGTTCAGGTGATCCTTCCACCTCAGCCTTCCAAGTAACCAGAACTACAGGCATGCACCACCACACCCGGCTAGCATGGATATTTTAAAACTTTCCTGGGTGATTCCAGCAAGCATCCAGAACTGAGAACCCCTGGGCTACTGGGCCGCAGGCAGTTGGCCTCAGGTGCAATGCCAAGAGCTTTGAGTGTGAGAGGGGAGGCTGCTGGAGTCCACTGACTGCTGCCTACCCCCACTACCCTCATCATCTGCTCCAGCACATGAGGGTAGCCCTGGTGCCGCTCTGGAGCCAGGGCCTCAGCTTTCATTAGTTCAGTGGAGCCCACACTTGGTGGCATGTTGGGATCACTTGGGAATTTCTAAAAATTCCAAAGCCCAAGCCACACCCCAGACTAATTAAACCACAATTGCTGGGAGTGGGGCACAGGTGGCAGTAATTTTTGAGGCTCCCAAAGTGATTCCAAAATGTGCAGAGAAGTCTGAGAACCACAGCATTAGCTTCTCAGCCCTTGATCGAGAAGTGAGCAAACACCACTGACCCTTACACTGCCGGGTCGACTGTGCTGTTCAGGTGCTACGTGTGGAGATCTCGCCTTCGCACACGCGCTCGCTTTCTCTCTCTCTCTCTCTCTCTCTCTCTCTCTCTCTCTCTCTCTCTCTCTGTGTGTTTTGTGGGGGGTAGGGATCTCACTCTGTAGCTCAGGTTGGAGTGTGGTGGCGCGATCACAGTTCACCGCAGCTTCAACCAGTCCTAGGCTCAAGCAGTCCTTTCTCCTCAGCCTCCTGAGTAGCTAGAACTACAGGTGTGCACCACCACACCAGCTGATTTTTGGTAGAGACAAAGTCTTGCTATGTTGCCAGGCTGAACTCCTGGGCTCAAGCAGTCCTCCTGCTTCGTCCTCCCAAAGTACTGGGATTACAGGCCTGAGCCACTGCACCTGGCCCACATATGCTTCTTTCACTCAACAATAAGCACTTAAAGTTTCTCCATGTCCTTTCATGGCTTGATGACCCATTTCTTTTTTATTGCTGAATAATATTTCATTATATGAATGTACCATCGTTTATCTGTTCACCTTTTGAAGGCCATCTTGTTTGCTTCCAGTTTTTGACTGTTTTGAATAAAGCTGCTGTAAATTTAAAAAATTAGCCATGTAGTTCCGGCTACTTGGGTGGCTGAGGAGGAAGGATCGCCTGAACCCAGGATATCAAGGCTGCGATGGGTCATGATCATGCCACTGCACTCCAGCCTGGGTGGCAGAGTGAGACCTTGACTCAAAAAACAGAATCCAAAAAAGCTGCTGTAAACATGCATGTGCAGTTTTTTTTATTTGGGCATAAGTTTACAATTCACTTAAGTAAATTCCAAGGAACACAATTGCTGGGCTGTATGGGAAAAGTATGTTTAGTTTTGTAAGAATCTGCCACACAGTTTTCCAAAGTGGCCATACCCTTTTACATTCCCACCGGCAGTGGATGAAAGTTCCCATTGCTCTACATCCTTGTCAGCATTTGGCGTCTTCTGTTTCATGTTATTCTAGAGATTAGGCATATTCCAAAAATCTCAGGTTCAAAAATCCAAAGTGAGGGTTTAGTAGCCCCTGCATTTATGGGCATTACTGGGAAACTCCTTTAAACTTGGGAGGGTGGTTTGCTACTTCCTTCCTGAGTCACACAAGGTGAGCCCTGCATCCTTAAAAACAACCAAGAATGCATACCTAGGTGGCAGCGTGCGAAAGTGATTGCCTGGAGTTGAGAAGTAACAGCTGGGTCTCAAGCAGCCTTCCTGGACCATGAGGTGACCTTGAGCATGAGAGGCACATGCTGAAAATGGTAGAGCAGAAAAGCGACTCCTGAGAGCCTACAGGTGCCATCAGGTTTCTGTCCAGCTGTGATCTGCCCACCTCCAGACTTCTTTTTAAAACCCTAGCTTATTTAAGCCCCGGTGGGGTTTTGTTTTGCTTTTATTTTTTATTTTGTTTGTTGTTGTTGTTATTTGTAGCAGAACCTAATTGTAGCAGATATGAGTGGTTCTGTAGTTTGCCACAATGCAACTCTGTTCCCCATACCTAGGGCCTCGAATGCTTGATGGTGTTGGGTGACACTAGGCGGTGGTGTGAGTTACGGAGGGCAGGAGAGAGGAGAGGTGGCCTGGGGACGGCACCGCCTGCCCTGTACACGCACTCCTGTGAATAAACAAGCCAGGGGCCTACCGAGATGGTGTTGGGGGAAGTGCAGAGTATATTACAGCAAGACAGGGAGGTCATCAGGAGCACCTCAGGGTGAGTGAGGAGAAAAGGGAAAATGAAGGCATCCACGGAGGTGGTGGTGGGATGGAAAAGAAACAAAAAGAATGTTCCAAAAGAATGTGGGTACAGATCTGGAAAAGAACCAGTGTGGGAGAAAGGCCTCAACCAGCCAGTGTCAGAATTTACCAAGCTCTCCCTGGGCACGCCATGTCACTGTGGGAAGGGTATCAGCTTGCATCCTGTGCTAACACTGCCATTGGGGGCAACAAAATGTGTGTTTTTCAAATATAGACAGGACACGGGATTTTGTTTTTCATTGAGTACGTGGCTCCCATTGATAAAGACACACCCTCCTCAAAAGACAGTTGCTCTGGCCGGGTGCGGTGGCTCAAGCCTGTATAATCCCAGCACTTTGGGAGGCCGAGATGAGAGGATTGCCTGAGCTCAGGGGTTCGAGACCAGCCTCGGCAACTTGGTAAGATCTCATCTCTACAATAAATCAAATAAATAAATAAACCAGGCATGGTAGCACGCGCCTGTAGTTCCAGCTACTTGGAAGGCTAAGACGGAAGGATTGCCTGAGTCCAGCAGGTCAAGGCTGCAGTGGCCATGAGCATGCCACTGCACTCCAGCCTGGGTGACAGCGTGAGACTCCAACTCAAAAAAAAAAAAGACATTTGCTCCCCTTTGCCCTTGGTCCTTGCCCCAGTCTGCAAGGCCTGCAAGATGTCCCCTCCCTTTCCCCCATTCTCTTCCTTTTCCTCATCCCCCAGCCCTGGGCCTTTGCCAACTCCAGCACCCTGAGCTCCTTGTTGAACTTAAAAGAAGGAAGCGTGCCCTGGCCTCAGATCTCTGCCAGGCTCCCCAATTCCCTCAGGGTGCTCCAACATCCCCAGACCGCCCTTCTTCCAAGATATTGGTGTTTGTCTTTCCTGTGTATGTGTATGTTTCCCCACCGAACCATCAGCACCATGAGAGGAGGACTTCTGTGTGTTTGGTTCACTGCTGAGTCCTCAGCATTTAGAATAGGATGCAAATGTTCGATTAACATTTGCTGAGTGAAAATGCAGTTTAAATGACTAAAGCTAAAGCTAATTGACTAAAGCTAGTATACTGAAGCAAGTTTAAATGTAAGTACCAAAGTACTACAGGAAGTTAAGTAACTGGAGTTGAGAGGATACAAAAGAATCCAATTTAAAGCCTCCTGTAAACACTGTGAGCCTTGCTCTCCAGTTAGGATCAGGGCTCAGTCTGATGGGTAACTCACTTTCCCTCAGGAACCAGCCCCCCCCCAAAGGCTAATGTGGACCTCCCATCTACTGTGGCACCTAGTGACCTAGGCAGATGGTGCTGCTTGTCCCCTAGTACAGCCACCCCTACCAGTGCTCATTAGCTATTTGATTGGAGGGGATGGATGAGAATAGAGTCTGGCCTGGTGCAGTGGCTCACCCCTGCATTCTCAGCACTTTGGGAGGCAGAGGTGGGAGAATTGCTTGAGCTCAGGAGTTCAAGCTCACCAGCCTAAGCAACATAGTAAGACTTTGTGTCAACAAAAAAATTAGCCAGGCATGGTAGTGCATGCCTGTAGTCCCAGCTACTTAGGGGGCTGAGGCAGAAGGATCGCTTGAGCCCAGGAGGTCAAGGCTGTGGTGAGCCAGGATCTCACCACTGCACTCCAGACTGGGCAACAGAGTGAGGCCCTGACTCAAAAACAAAAAAGAAGAAAAGAAAGAAAGACAGAGCCTGCAGCCTGTGGACCCTGCCCCCTGCCATCATAGCCCTAAAGCCCAAGATGAGAATGAGGGGGCATGATGTAGGCCCTGGGAGGAGCGGCTGGGGAACATGGGGAGGTGGAGGCGGCTTTTGTGGTGAGCATGGTTTTCCCATTCAATGTGAATGGGGCCGGGAGGATGGTGGTGAATCAACAGCTGCTTCCATAGCACAGATGGAAAAGTCACTTTTATTTTAGGCCTGGGCTTTTCTTCCCCTGCCTTTCTCCCGGAAACATCAGTTCCACCCCAGAAGAGAGACCTAAAGGGACACCTCCAGACTCCCGGCCTCTACACAGAGCCCAGAGGCTCGGGACTGTTGGTGCTGGCGTTTTAAAAGGCACAGTGCTCCGGTGCTCCCAGGAGAACCCCCCAAAATGACTGTTCTGTGCATGGAGGGACTGAGGTAGGGAGTTGGAGGCCAGCAGCCTTGTGTCTTGAGTTTTCCTCTGTGTCAGCTCTCCAGAAATCCCTCATTCGGGATAAACCATGCTCAGGAAAGGCTGAGCACATGGCCTACTTATAGGCAGCGTTAATTATGGGCTCTGGGGTGGCATTTTCCTGTCATCATATAACCAGCTTCCAGGGCTGTTGATAGGGACTGATTTGTCCCGAGACCTTCCAAACCCCTTCTCTGACCGTGCTCCTGACACCTCAGCCTGGGTCCTGCTGTGGTGTGGAGCAATGACTGGGTGGGAGAGGAAAGAAGCGACAATGCCAGGCTCCGGGCTGGAGGCTGGCAGGGTTAGCACTGCAGCCTGCCAAGGGGATTCACAGCAGAAGATGCATCTGTGTGGGCCAAGGTGGGGTTTCGAGGGGTGGCTGGACGCAGCTCCTTTTGGGGTCTGAGGCTGCTAGCAGGAGGTTGCAGCCCAGCTGGGCCTCGCAGGGCCTTACCCTGGGTTGATTGTCTTCCCCTCCCTGGAAAGTTCATCTGCCCACCCACAGGTTCCTGCAAATACGTGCATAGTCCCGCAAAGGCGCTGGTAAACAGTTCTGTCTTGCGAGTGGAATCTCATTGTGTTTTGCAGACTTCATGCTTTCCAGCTCGTTTGTGAAGCGAGCAAGGGGTATCATTAGCGCTCTCTTACTTGTTAAGTTGCCCGAGAGGGAAAAAAAACAAACAAGAAAGTTTTTCCTCCTTCGAGAGTCTAATTACTTGCTTGGTGAGTCCCAACCCATATACATTTCCAAAGAGAGAGACACTCGATTCCTGCCGAAGAAATGTCTTGGGCGGGTTTCAGGGACAGACCCTCTGCCTGCTATTCTGCTGTCTGCCATCACTGTAACCGAGCAAGACAGTTGTCAAAACTTCTCGATGAGTTTAGGAAGCTCTGCCTCCTGTGGTGGTCCTTGGGGAAGTCCCCACCCTGTGGTGGTCCTTGGGGAAGTCCCCACCCCACTCCAACCTTCCTTTCTCTTGGCCCATTCTTGCCTCCAGTCACAACATGCCACACTCCTTCGTACTGCCCTGCCTCTGTCATTTCTGGCCCTATGATGGGTGTGTGCTTTCCTTCCCCTTACATGTCCCTTGCCTTGGCCCCCTCGCCAACCCCAGTGAATTCCCCGCCTCTGAGCAGGCTCTGTATCTTGTACCTGCTTTTGTTTTTGCACAAGCCCGCTTACTTTATTTATCTGACTCCTCTCCCTACTAGGCTGAGCTCCCTGAGGGAGGTCTCCACTCCATCACCTTTTTATCTTTCACATCTAGCTAGTGCCCACACACAGTGGAGTGCACTGGAGTGGGTGGGTCCTTAGGATGGAACACTCACCCTCCAGAATAGTGAAGGTTCAAGCATGTACTTCCGATGTGTCCCTAGCCCAGCTTCCCAGTTTTTGATTCCCGTGCCTCACCCATTGTCAAATATAACATCTGCATTCTTGACACTAGCAACCCATCTTGTGACTTGTTTTTAGTTACCCTCTGTCTTAGTCTGTTTGAGCACTGTGACATTATACTGGGTGATTTATAAACAGCAGAACTGTTTTGCTCACAATTCTGGAGCCTGGGAAGTCCGAGATCAAAGCACCCACAAATTGAATGTCTGGTGAGGGCTCGCTGCCCCAAAGATGGCGCCTTCTAGCCATGTCCTCCCATGGCAGTCAGGTACAAGGGCAAACAAGCCCCTTCAGGCCTCTTTTATAAGGGTACTGATCCCTCTCATAAGATCTCCAGCCTCATGACCTAATTATCTCCCAAAGGTTCACCTCTTGATGCTATCACATTGGAGGTCAAGTTTCAACATAAGAACTTTGGGAGGGGACATAAACATTGAGAACATAGCAAGACTCCACAAAAAAATTTAAAAATTAGCTGGGCCGTGGTGGTGTGCACCTGTAGTTCTAGCTACTCAGGGGGCTGAGGTGGGAGGATCGCCTGAGCCTAGGAGGTCAAGGCTGCAGTAAACAGTGGTCATGCCACTGTGTTCCAGCTTGGGTGACAAAGTGAGACCCTGACTCAAAAACAAAACAATTTTAAAAAAGAAAAAAATCCATAGCGCCCTCCTAACTGTGTACTGATTTGTTTTGGTCATATTTGTTTTGGAATCTCTCCATTCACTCATTCATTCATTCTGCTTGCTTCCTGGACCAGCCACTTTTTAGGTCCAGGGCATGCAGCAGTGAACAACACATGTGGCCCCTGCCCTCATGAAACTTACATTCTAATAGGGAGAGACAGACAAGAAGCCAGTCAGTCGATAAGTAAAGTAATGTGGAGGAATGATGACAGGTGGGGACATGGGCTCTGCCTCTCGATGGGTCCTGGGAGGTCACAACGCAAAGGGCACATGGGATGGGAGGTCCTGTGCAGTCATTCTTGGAAAAGATGCTCGGCCACGTCATTTTTTATTTTTCTACTCTTTTGCTTGTGAAAATGTTCTTGAGTATTCTGGCAGAAGAAAAGGCCCTGATTATGTAAGGTTTTCCTTGTTTGCTGATGTGGTTAGATAATCATTCATATTTTGTTAAACTGGTCCCCATAGCCTACACTTGCTGAGAAGACACATCCCAAGCTGTGGAAGGAAGGGAAGGCATGCTCCCAGCAGGAACAGTGTACCAGGGGACATCCAAATGTTGCCGCAAGGGTGGGGCAAGTCAGCAGTGGGCTTAGTACTGGCCTCTGCACTTCCGTAGCAGAAAGCCTAAGGTGTGAGACAGGTGTCCTCTACATCTTGCTGTGTCAGGATCTCTGGTTCAGGACTCTTCACATCACTTAGCTATGGGCAGCCAGGCACCCTGACCTGCCTGATGCGTATGGTCAGACGGTCAGGGCTTGGTACTCCTTGGGCCTTTGCCCTTCACTGAAACCATACTTTGAAGACCTAATGAGAGAACGCTCAGGAGGACATTCAGATTCCCAAAGCTCTGACAATAATTGAAAACCACTGGTTGCTTCATTCTCACAGATAACACCTGTGGTGTCAGAAACTTCACAAACTGGTTACCTTGGGCTGGGGCTGTCACAGCCAGCTCCTCCTGTGCGTCCTGCCCTCCTCTCCCTGCTCTAACTCACTGCCTCCTTTGGCCTGACAGGCGAAGATGAGCCCTGGTGGTGCCCCTCCCTGCAGGAAGTCAAGGAGGTGTTGTACAGTCTGGGAGCCCACGACACTGCTCTGGACCCACTAGGGCCCTCTCAGCAGGACAGCAGGTGAGTACTTCCCTTTTCTCGCTGCCTTCTCTCGTTTGAAAGTTATTGGATTGGGCCTGGCCCTGGCCCTGGCCCATGTTGGGGAATTACAGAACAACCATTCTCCCACCCTTGAGTAGAAGTAGCACTCCGCGAATGGCAAGTGAATTTCTGTGCTCCCAGCCTCAGAGATGGGAAGCACCAGGGATAGATGAGCCTCGCTGCTTTGTCTATACCTGTTTCTGCCACTGACTGACTCAGAGCCCCTGCTGCTCCCCCCTCTTCAATGAAACCCAGACTTCCCAGCCTAGTTAGTATCTTCCCAGATGTGTTCCAATCTCTTTAGTCTGTCTCCAAACCTCTCGCTTGGTCTAATGCCTAATATCGATTCACAAACAGCAAAGCAGGGTTTTATACTTCTGCAGTGCTCAGCTTGTTTTATGAGTGCCCACTGTGTGCCCTGGGCTAGGTTTGGTAGTGAACAATGATGCATCATCCCCGCCCTCTAGGAATAGTGCCACATAAAACATAAATAATGATTGTTGGGTGGACAGTGACTAGATCAAGGTTGTAAGATTGTTGTATATTATAATCTTGTTCTACAAATTATTGCACATCTCAACTCTTGCTTGAAAATCCTGGTCTAGCCCAGTGGCTCATGTTTGTAATTCCAGCACTTTGGGAGACTGAGGTGAGAGAATTGCTGGAGCCCAGGAGTTTGAGACCAGCCTGGGCAACGTAGTGAGACCTCTATCTGTATAAAACCTCATCACATGTCTCATCACACACACACAAATTTTTTTTTTTATTAATTGGGTATGGTGGTGCATGCCTGTGGTCCCAGCTACTCAGGAGGCTGAAGTGGAAGGATCGCCTTAGCCCAGGAGTGAGCCATGGTCATGCCACTGCACAACAGCTTGGGCAATAGAATGAGACCATGACTCAAAAAAAAGAAAAAAATGTAAAAAAAGACAAAAAGGGTGGCGCTCGGTGGCTCAGCCTGTAATCCTAGCACTTTGGAAGGCCGAGGCAAGTGGATTGCCTGAGCCCGTGGGTTCGAGACTCGCCCGGGCAACTTGGTGAGACCTCGTCTCTACAGTAAATCAAAAATTAGCTGGGCATGGTAGCGCTCACCTGTATTTCTGGCTACTTGGAAGGCTAAGGCGGAAGGATGGCCTGAGCCCAATGGGTTGAGGCTGCGGTGGCCGGGAGCGTGCCACTGCACTTCTAGTCTGGGCGACAGAGTGAGACTCCAACTCAAAAAAAAAAAAAAAAAGACAAAGAGAAAATCATTTGAGAAGTTGGTTTGAGATACAACAGTGTTTTGAAATCTGGAGGGGCTGTTATATAAGAACCCCCTCCATGCATCCTGCTGACAACCCTTGGCTCCAGGAGGTGCCAGGACCTTTTCCCTTGCCTTGGTGGGCAGATGTTCCTCTGCAGTGAAAGCTGGAGCTTTCTTAAGAACCTGTTCCACGACTGTGTTTAGAAATTGTCTGCCAATGCAAACCACACTCAGCTCTGCTATAAATACCCCATGCATGTGCCAGCCTGTGGTGTTCCTACCCCTTTCCCACCCGGAGTTCCGTATCTGGTGGCTTCCAATAAGCCACTTGGCTCTTTCTAACATGGAGCTTCAGTCACACCGCTGTCTTCGATGAGTGAGGGACAGAATGACACTCAGAAAAACAAAGGCATGTGGGGGGGGCGGGGCCTGGAGGGGATGGGGTTTAGAAGAGCCAAATGTGACCGCTGTGATGAGCACCTTGCCAGTCCACCTGGGAGTGAGAGGTGGCACTGGAGACTTACAAGCACAGGGTTCCACACCACTCTGCAGAGAGCCATTTTCCCCCTTCACTGCCTCCCAGTCCTTCCAGGATTTGAGGGCTCCCTGCCTTCCATGCTGCAGGACAAATCTGCTGTCTCCTGGGCAGCTGAGGGTGGGGGATGGGGTGATGAGAGCCATGGCCCTTTAAATGCGTCATCTCAAGTACTTTGGAACACAAACCTCAGCACGCAGACCTCAGCTTTCCCAGGCATAGTTAAGACCCGTGTGGGAGGAAGGCAGAGCCATGCTGTCCTAGAGCAGGGCCCAGAAAGCTGCCAGAGCCTCTTGTCACATTCCCAGACACGCTGTTTTGACACCCTACCGCCTTTCCTTGGGCCCCAGACCTTGGGCTGGCTGTTAACACCATTCCCCCTCCGAGGATTCAGAACAACCCTAGACGATCCAGCTGATGGCTGCAGGGGTGGGTTTCCCTGCTTGCAGTTCTGTGAGAACAGGTTGGGCACCTTCTGCCAAGCCACTCAGGACCAGGGAGGCTCTTCTGCCTGGAGACTCTGCCCATGTCTTCCCTGAGTTGGGTGGGTGATGAAAATGCTCCAGTAGGTTTCCTGGGTTGCTGCCTGGCTGCTATACTTGGGAAGCTCTGGATCTCATGGGTCTGGAGACAATACCTCCAGAGTATTAAGGAAGTATCAAGAAGGTTCCAGCATCTCCTCCCCCAAGGGCACCCTTCATGGATATGTGGGCCACAAGGAAAACCTCAAGGGAGGCCACCTTCTCCCCACTATCCTCTTCGTCCTTGTTCCTGACCATACCCAGAGGCTTGTCTCGTGCCAGTTGGTTCTATGCTAGGTTTGTCTTTTCTGCTGATTTCCGGGGATGCCTCCACCTAGGGTTCCCCTGGCAGAACAGATGCCTCTGGGGCACCCACAGAGCCTCATAATGGCCAAGTCTGGAAATGAAGGGCTGAGATGTCTCTGCCTATGGCCCCACAACTGGGCTGTCTCTCTAGTTGCTATGAGAAAGACAAATCTTTTACCACTTCTTCCTAGTCTCAGATTTCCTTAAAAGCCATCACCATCTTCCATCTAGTGCTTCAGGATTTCCTTTCAAAAAGATGCAGTCTTGGCTGGGCTTAGTGGCTCACACCTGTAATCTTAACACCTTGGAAGGCCAGAGCAGGAGGATTGCTTGAGCCCAGGAGTTCAAGACCAGCCTAGGCAACATAGCGAGACTTTGTCTCTACAAAAAAAATAATTAATAAATAAATTAGCTTGGCATGGTGGCCTGTGACTGTAGTCTCAGCTACTGGGGGGGCTCAGGCAGAAGGATTACCTGAGGACAGGAGGTCAAGGCAGCAGTGGGACATGGTAGTGCGACTGTACTCCAGCCTGGGTGACAGAGTGAGACCCCTAACTCAAAAAAAAAAAAAAAAAAAGATACAGTCTTTCTGCAACTGGACCATGCGGGCCATCTGGTGCACTTTGTTGAAAACAGAGTGGCCCAGGCTGGGCTCTGTGGTTCAACCTGTAATCCCAGCAGTTTGGGAGATTGAGGCGAGTGGATTGCCTGAGCCCACAGGTTTGAGACCAGCCCAGGAAACTTGGCGAGACCTCCTCTCTACAATACATCAAAAATTAATCGGGTGTGGTAGCCCACGCCTGTAGTTCTGGCTCCTTGGAAGGCTGAGGCAGGTTGACGCTGGGGTGGCCGTGAGTATGCCACTGCACTCCAGCCTGGGTGACTGAGTGAGACTCCAACTCAAAAAAAGAAGAAAACAGAGTGGCCCTCTGCTCAATGAGGAGGCTGGGGTGGAAATATGGGAGGACATTTGGGAGTGAAAGAGCAGAGGAGGAAGGACCAGGACCACGTTTATGCATGGGAAGCCGGAAGGAGAGCATCAGCATCCTCAGAGGGGCTTGTGCCCACAGAATGGGGCTCATCTGGTGACACCAGTCTCACTTAGAAGCACAGGGAGGGGAAGGCCTTTAGGTAGCTATGGCTGGTCCTCCAAGGTTGCCCCTGATTCTAAGCCCAGCTGAAGAGCCCCACTCAGATACACAGGCCTGGCCACCAAAGACCAGCAGCCTGGAGCTGTTGACTTGTACCAGAGGCCTTCATCCTCTTAGTTCTTAGAAGAGCAGCCCCATGCAGAGGCCAAGTGGGTAAATAAATGAAGTTAGTACATTGACAGGCATCCTGTCAAGCATGGAGGCGGTTGTTAACTGGCCTTTACAACAGTGTAACTCAATCCAGGTAAAATTCATTTGTCTCCCCTTCCATCAGCTCAGCATTAATTCCTCTTCCTGGTATTGACCTCCGCTGCTGCGCCGAGCCAAGGTAATAGGTCAGGTTTGATTTAGCGGCACAGTCCTGTGGGAGAGTACCTTCTAGCTGCCAGGACACAGCCAGTGTGGTGGTGCCCCAGCCGCTGGCACCTTCAGACGACTCTTGGTTATGGTGAGAGTGGTAGTCATACACTCTATTTACCATCTTCCATCTAAGAAGGTGGGGATTATATACTGATAGTAACTTGATTATTTTTTTCAACTTTTGGAGAAAGAAGATATAAAAACATGGTCAGGCACAGTGGTTCACACTGTAATCCCAGTACTTTTGGAGGCCAAGATGGGAGAATTGCTAGATCCCAGGAATTTGAGACTAGCCTGGACAACATAGCAAGACCTTGTCTCTACAAAAAATTAGCGGGGCCTGGTAGCGCATGCCTGTAATCCCAGCTACTCGGGAGGCTAAGGTGAAAGGATGGCCTGATCCCAGGAAGTCAAGGCTGCAGTGAACTGTGATCATGCCATGCACTCGGCTCTGGGCAACAGAATGAGATCCTGACTCAAAAGTAAATAAATAAAGTAAGATACAGAAGCCTAGGTAGAGGTCATTATGTGCCCCTCATAAGATTACTTAATGAATGCAGAACAGTGTCGCTGAGACCCAAACTCCAGCTCCTGGATGCTGGCCACAGACTGAGGCCTAACTAACCCAAGCATCCTGGGGCGGGGAGCGGTACCAATGAGGCTGCCTTGCTCACAGAATCCAACAGTGGAACCATCAGCTCGCTCTTAACCTGCTGAGTCCTGGAGGGAGCAAGGATTGATAGGCTGTGAATTCCCTTGCTCCATGGCCTCTTGCTTGCAAGAGTAGTGGAGTTTCAAGGATCAGCTGATGCTGCATCTCAGAATAGCAGTCACAGACACCAGCGGTTCAGTCAAGTGACTCCTCAGGAATAGAGGGACCCCATTATATTGCCTGTTAGCCTGCCGTTCCCAAGGAGAAGTAAGCCAGCAAAATTCTTGAGCTCATGCAGGCAGTCTGTCCACCCTCTGACCTGGGAAGCCTGGAGTTCCTTCCCAAGGAGGAGAAGACCTTAGTCACAGCCACACTTCTCCTCCACGGCTCTGAGAAGACATGGCACCAGCGCACACTTTCCATATTCTGGCTCCAAACGTTGGCAGCACCAAACTTCTGAAAGCCCATGTCTCTTCAGCAGACTTCTGCTCGACCCGGCTGCCCCATCCTTGGGGAAACCTGAAAGCACACCCACCCATGCTTGCGTACTGGGTGCACGCTCACCGGCTGGTACAAGCCAGAGCTCCCCCTCATATACTGGCACAGGCACAGTCCGTGTCCAGATGTGCAAACACCAGCCTCACCCATTCTCTGCCCCTAATGCTAAAATCTGGAAGAAGGGCTGGGCCCAGCTCCACCCCCTCCCCCATCAACTTTGATTTGTCGGTACCAACTTCCCGGTGCCTAGGAGATGGATCTCTCCTCCTCCCCCCGAGCAGCAGCACCAAAACCAAGAAGTGAAGAGGAGCAGAGCTTTGCTCAGCGTGTTCCCCATGCCCAAGGCAGGGGACTACCCAGGGCCTGTCGTCATCCATATCTTCACTTATTGAGAATTATTGTCACCAGGAACTCTGAGCTAGTTCACACAAGTGGAGGGGGGATGAGACAGCAAAGCAGAGCCTTGTCATGAGCTCACTTAATTTACTTGAAGTCAACAGTATTTGGCCAGAGAGAGGATGACATAGTGAGGGTGACCCTGCCCAGTCTCTCATCCAGTGAGCGTGTGTCCAGGAAGCTGGTGGGAAGCCATCTCACCACCCTGAGTGTGGCACTGGGCCTTAAAGGGGGGGATTGTTTTTACACAACTGTGGCCTCTAACTGTATCTGGTACTCATCCAGATCCATTTCATCACTAGGGAAGCTGGCCACGTTGGGCTTGTCAGGAGACAACATGTCAGTTCAAGGTGACACCCTTGGAGGGCGCTTTCAAGGATTGTTTTTATTCTAGTTTTCGCCTTCCTTGCTGACTTTAGGAACTGACCCCCATGTCAGGTACCACATGGCGTACTTTTCGGTGCATGCAAAGATTCACAACATCAAATTGTCAGAGAGAGGATTCTTTTGAGGAAAACTCTTCAGGGGCATTAGAAGTATGATTTTCCAACTTCTGAGTCCCAGAAAGGTGAAGCGGTTGGCCTTGCCCATATGGCAGCCTGTGGGATCCGGCCCCCAAAGGATGCCCCATTGATCCTCACCTCCTGGTGTTCACATTCTTGTATAGTCCCCTCCCATACCAAGTCAGGATGGCCTTCACGACAAAATGATACCAGTAGAGGAGATGATATATCACTTCCAAGATTAGCTTGTTAAAAACTATGGCTTGGTCTCGGGCATATTTTCTCTCCCTGTCCCTCTCTGTTTCTCTCTCTCTCTCTGTCTCTCTCTCTCTGTCTCTCTGTTTCTCTCCCTGTCTCTATCTCTTTGTTTCTCTCTGTCTCTCACCCCCTCAGATCACTAGCTTTGAGGAAACCAGCTGCCACATCAAGAAACCTTTGGAGGCCCATGTGACAAGGAGCTGGGGCAGTGGATCGAAAGCCACATGAGTGAGGCAGGTCCTCCAGCCCAGTCAAGCTGAGATGCCCACAGCCCCACCCAACATCTTGAGGGTGACCCCCAACAGACCCCGAGCCAGAACCATGCAGCTAAGCAGCTCCTGGATTCTTGACTCTCAGAAACAGCATGAGATAATTAATGCTGTTTTTGGACTGAGTGCAGTACTCACACCTGTAATTCCAACACTTTGAGAGGCCGAGGGGGGAGGATTGCTTGAGGCCAGGAATTTGAGACCAACCTAGGCAACAAGGTGAAACCCTGTCTCTACAAAAAAAAGAAGCCAGGCATGGTGGCACGTACCTGTAGCCCCATCTCCTCTGGGAGCTGAGACAGCAGGATTGCTTGAGCCCAGGAGTTGGAGTCTGTAGTGAGCTGTGATTGTGTCACTATACTCAGGCCTGAGCAACAGAGTAAAACCCTGCCTCAAATAAACAGATAGATGAATATATGAATGAAAGAATGATGTTTTTAAGCCACTACTTTTTGGATTAATTTGTCGTGCCCCAGTAGATGACCAACACCCGGGGCAGCAGTGCCCTTGCTGGCTGAGTCATCTGAGTTCCCTGTACCTGCGCAAGTGTGGGCCTCTCACTCTGCCTCACTCCCCTCTGCCTACCCCCTGCCTACCTCCTCTTACTTCCTATCATCTATATTGTTGTTGTCCTCCTACCTTAGAGTGCTTACAGGTGAGGCCAGCCTGAGCGGGAACGAGCAGCCGGAAGCTCCCCAGGAGGCTGCCTTAGACATTAGCCTGAACCACATCAATAAGGTGAGTCAAGCGCCCGCCGCACCCCTCTTGGCTCGCCATTCAGACCTATTCAGCAGTTTAATCCAGTGAGTGCCACAGAGCATCTAAGGTAAGCTCAGCAGCACTACAGCAGACGTTGTGCTGCCTGCAGGCCTGACCAATGCCATAGGAAGCACATGCTCTCCATGCCTGTGCCTGCTGCCTGAGGACCCATAGGGGGCTTAGAATCCAGGCCTCACTTAGAATCCAAAGGGCTCATGCCTGCCTGCCTGTCCTCGAAGTCCTTTTTCCTCCCCCGCAACCCCCACCACCACATGGCTATGGCCATCCCTGCCGTCATACTCTCCTTCTCTTCAGTTCCTGACACTGTGTGTCCTGGCCCAGCCAGGGGCCTACACCGATGAGAACCTTCTATACCTGATTGAGCTGCTGTGCCGCGCAGGCCTGGATGTGGGCCTCCGCCTGTTGCCCAAGACTGACCTCCAGCAGCTCCTGCTTCTGCTCCTGGAGAACATCCGGGAGTGGCCGGAGAAGGTACCCCAAACCCCGAGCCTGATCTGCACACAGCTTTGTCACTAGAGACTGAGGTGGCCCCCTTGGATGGGAATGACGCTCTCTGGAGGTCATCGGAATGCCCTTGGCCTCTGTGACTGACCCCCTAGTCCCCCGAGCAGGCGGGGTGGTAAGGGCAGAGTGGAAGGCGGCCTCCTCCGTCAACCCACCAGAATGCCCCTTCTCTCACAGCTCCAGCAGCTGTGCTGTGCCCTAAGCTGGGTGTCGGACCACCACCACAATCTCCTGGCCCTCGTGCAGTTCTTCCTGGATGTGACCTCCCGGAGCAGGTAGGTGCTGCTCCTTCTTGGTCTCCTCCCTCAGACACTCATTCCCACGGGGTCCTGCAGGAATCCATAACCTTCCCCATCAGCCCCAACAAACCTCCCGCCTAATTTTTCTAAATCCCCAGGAGGAAGAGCTAAAAATACACCGCACTAATGAGTTCTTTACAAATAAAAAAAATGTCTAATTTTCTTAACTTGGTCTTATTGGCAAAACAATTGCTGGTGCAATTACCTTCTGCCTGAAGTGCCCTCTCTTCCTTTCTTTAGGGCTCCCTTCCCAGTCTTTGGCTGTGGGTTCCTTCTTGTCATTCAAACCTCAGCTGAATTATGTCCCCTGATCATGCCTCCCCGGCCCCCTGAACTCTCAATTATTCTGTTTTATTTTCTGCATTGCATTTAGCTCTGCTAGAAATTGTCTCCCTCTTTGTTTCCTTGTTTATGACTGCCTCACTCCTCCAAGTCACCTCCCCCACAGCAGGCACCTTGCTGGGGTAACTGTCATATTGCCCCAAATCTAGAACAGTACCTGGTATGCTGTTGGCACTTTGTAAATTATTTTCCAATGAATGGCCGAGGTGAGCAAACAAACTCAGGAGGGATAAGACTCATTGATTGGATGTGACCCTGTCTCTCCTCATCTCTCCACCTCCTTCTCCACTGGGGCCCCGCCCTTTACTGAATAGACACTCCTCACGCCCTCTCTTCTCTGGGCCTATTTGTTGGCAGCACCTCCTGCCTAGAATGACACCCTTCCCACCCCAACCTTCAGCAGGGGCAGGCACCTTCAGGGTTACTGCCCACTGGGACCCCTTCCCCTGTGACTGTCTGAGAGTGGCCTCTGGGAGCAGATTTGGAGTTACCTAGGCTAGTCTCGGACTCCTGGGCCCAAGCAATCTTCCCACCTCAGCCTCCCAAAATGCTAAGATTATAGGTGTAAGCCACTGCTTCTGGCTCCTAAATCCTTATTTATGGCCTTCTCTCCATGTCAACTCCGTGACAGCTGGTGCCTCATCTGGATCACTTTAAATCAGTCACTTTCTTTCCGGTTTTCTTCTCAGTACCTCACCCAGAGGGTGACAGATGCATTCTATTTCTTACTCTTCCCCCCAAGTCTGTTCTGTTCTGTGGTTACTTGTGATTATTGTGTCCCTGCCTTGCCTTGCTCCCTTCAGCTGCAGGGCCAAATCCAAATGCCTTAGGCTGGTCTCCAAGGCTTCCCATCATCGAGCCCAATTTCCCATTTGCTTCAACCAGACCACGTTGTTTGTGATGCTGTGTGCGCACGCGCGCTCTCTCTCTCTCTCTCTCTCTCTCTCTCTGTCTCTCTCACACACACACACACACACACACACACACACACACACACACACACACACACACACACAAATACAAATGAGCCTCATTCTTTTTCACAGCAGCATAGTATTCCCTAGTGTGGGCAACTACTCCTCTAATACAGGACATTCACTCAGTGACTGTATACAATCTTTGAGCATCTGTGCAAACATTTCTCTGCGATCAATTACTCAAAGTGAAATTGCAGTCCTAAAGTATGTATATTTAAAATTTGACCTCCCCGGGCTCCGTGGCTCAGCCTGTAATCCTGTACTTTGGGAGGCCGAGGTGAGTGAACTGCCTGAGCCCGCAGGTTCGAGACCTACCTGGGCAACTTGGCGAAACCTCATCTCTACAATAAATCAAAAAAGTTAGCCAGGCATGGTAGCGCATGCCTGTAGTTCCAGCTACTTGGAAGGCTGAGGCGGAAGGATCGCCGGACGAGGCTGGTCGAGGCTGTGGTGGCCGGGAGTGGCCCCTGCATTCCAGTCTGGGTGACTGAGTGAGACTCCAACTCAAAAAAAAAAACAAAAATAAAAATTTGACCTCAATAAAAAGCTGTTTATTAATAATGCCACCAAACGGATAGGATAAGGCCTGTTTTTTCACATCCTCATTAATGCTACATACTCTGTTTTGTTTTCAAGTTTTGGTCAGTCTGGCAAGTGGCAATGTCAACCTGTGGTTCTGATTTTCATTTCTTTGCTTGCCAGTGAAAATGAGTGTCTTTTCATACAGTTATTGTCCTTTTGTGAGTCTCTTACTGTAAATTACCTTTTGGTATTTCTTACCCATTTTTCCACCAGGTAATTTATCTTCTTATTAACTATATGATTGATCTACATGCTGCTTATTAAATATATGTTTTCTCCTAAGGTTGTAAATTGTGTCCTTTAAAATATCTTTATGTGTGGGATCTTTTGGTGAACCAGATTTTTTTTTTTTTTTTTTACTTTTTCAATAAATTTTTAATTTTAGATAGATTTAGATGTACAGTAAAGTTGCATGAATAGTACAGAAAATTGACTGGGATTTTTGTGTGACTGAATCTTTTTATCTTGAATAGGAAGGCCTTCCTCACCCTAAGACCGTAAAAATAGTGTGTTCTATTTTCTTTCAATACTTATATAACTTTGTTTCTGTTAGCTCTTAATCTCATCTAGAATCTATTTTTCCTCAATATGAGACAAGGATCTAACTTGATTTTTTCCTCCCCTAAAGAGCCAGTAGACCCAACACCTTTTTTTTTGTTTGTTTGAGTCAGGGTCTCACTGTTGCCCAGGATGGAGTACAGTGGCACGATAACAGCTCACCACAGCCTTGACCTTCTGGGCTCAGGTGATCCTTCCGCCTCGTCCTCCAGAGGACTACAGATGTGCACCACCATGCCTAACTAATTTTTTAATTTTTTTTTTTTTGTAGAGACAAGATCTTGCTGTGTTGCCCAGGCTGACAACACTGATTTGTTTGTCTTAATAATTCATCCTTTCACAGCAGATTTGAAACTAACTACCTTCATTATATCTTATGAAGTTTATGATTTCACTCCTTTATCTGCTAAGCCACATTAAGCTGTGATTTCAGGAGTCAGTGCCCTTTGCGGGATTTCCTTATAGCTACAGGGCCCATAGTAAGTGCCCCTTAAATGCTGAGGAGTGAATAAAACAGAGCATCCTTTACCTGACTTTGAAACACACGTGTCAACCTTGTGCCAAGAGCTCTACCAGGGAAGAGGATGGCTCCTCGGGACAGGTGTTTTTTATTTCATTTTCACTTATTTGTATGAGTTGTATTTCTTTTTCTAAATAGATAAAGCATTCAAATGGTACAAAATTCAAAAGACACCAAGGAGTAGATATTGAAAATGCACCCCTCCCCCTGTGCCAGAGGCACCTAGCTAGTCACCATTCTGTGTGTGTGTGTGTGTGTGTGTGTACGTACGTACATATACATACATGTTCTCCCTGTATCTTCTTTTTACTTCTTGGCAGTCTTTCCATCCTGGGTGGTAAAGAGCTTCTGACTCTTTTTTCCAACCTCCTTGCATACACTGTGGGTCTTTCATCAGCCACTGCCCCACCGTGCTGCCCACTGTGATGTGGACAAGCTTGCTTGCTGGTGGCTGCCCCACTGGGCTCCATGCCCAGACTGACCCCAGGAAGAAAGGCAGATTGTTGGACGGGGGCTGTCACACTCTTAGTCTACTCAACTGAGTGGTCAAGCACAAAGCGAGAACTCCCACTGACATTTATGCAAGGCACCCCCAGGGCCCTTTCTTATTAATGTAGACTTCATGGGATGTGCCACACATTTAAGGAAGAGTTGAGCTTCACCATGAAAAATGAAAGTAAATACGAGAGCAAACCACCTGAAATGGAGCCAACAGAAAGAGGAAATTCTAGGAGGGATAGCTGCCTTGGGATGGTGGCCCCGCTGGGTGGATCTGGTCGCTGTTGGGAAGAGCAGCCGGTGCTCCTGCTTCTGTTCAGGGCCTCTGGCATGTGCTTGGAGCAGCCACTTGCAAGATCCCTGTCGGGAAGAAGGGGGCTGCCTGCATACCACTGAAAGCTGATGCTCCCAGGCTCTGGGGACCCTCCTCCACCACCATCTGAGGCTGTTTATTAAACATCCTGTGCATGCTGCTTCAGTGTGGAAGGGAACAGCCTGGGCAACATAGTGAGACCTCATCTCTACAAAACACAGGCAAGGGAGCCGGAAGCTACCCGTCTGGTAGGGAGCGCTCCCAACACCTAAGGCTGCGATGACTTCTGTAGTGACCCAGGGGCTGGAGCAAAGCCCAGACCAGCTCGGCTGCCAGGTGCTGAGTGAAGGTGCAGTGCTGGTGTCCTCTGGGGATCTCGAGAATGACAAACAGGCAGCCAGCCCCAGCTCTGAACTGGTCAGCACGGCTTGCAGTTTTCGACTACACCATGGCGTGAACATACCCTTCGCGCGCCTGTCTGGTGACCGTGTCAGGACAGAGGGTGTTTGTGGTAAAGAGGCAGAACCAAGACTGGGAACTCATTGACATCTGAGCCTGCCGGAGGGTGAGGGTTCAAGTGAATTGGGGCCTGGGCCTCTGTGATGAGGAAGGTCCAACTGTCCCCCACCTTGTTCTTGGCTTGCTGCTAGAACTAGGGCCTTCTGATCACCCATCCCCCACCCCCCACCTGGAAGGGCAGAGGCTTGGGGACTTTGCACTGTGTTAAGGAGAATGAGGGCAAGGGGACCTCCCTCTTCCCCCCCTAATAAACATGAGTCTGATGTTCTCCACACACACACACACACACACACACACACACACACACACACACACACAAATTAGCCAGACATGGCGATGCACGCCTGTAGCCCCAACTCCTCGGGAGTCTGAAGCAGAAAGCTGGACTGAGCCCAGGAGTTTGAAGCTGTGGTGACCATCATCGTGCCACTATACTCCTGTCCAGGTGACAGAATGAGACTCCAACTCAGAAAAAGCAAAAACAAAAGAAATATCATAAACAACTAAACCATTTCCCTGCTTCAGGCTTTGTGTCATCTTAGAAGGAGGTCTAGAGTCTTTAAGACGGCCTGTGAGGCACCTTCATGACATGGCCCCGCCCACTGCTCCTCTCTCATCGTCCCTGGGACACACTGGGCACCTGCGTCTTGATGTCCCCTCGCTGCCTACCCCCTGCCACATTGGCAGGAGACGCCCACTCTCACATCCTGGTGGTCTTTGCTCACATGTCACCGCCTCAGAGAGACTCACCTGGTCATCTTTTCCCAATTAGCTTCCACCTCAGGGCTCTCCAGAACCTCACTTTTCTTTCTTTCTCTTCACCAACTTACCAGTACCAGAGATGTATTTGTTCCTGGGTTTCCTGCCCCCTCCCCCATCAGAGTGTCAGCTCCCTGAGGGTCAGGCCTTTGTCTGTCCTTCATGACTCTATCCCAGCATACTGAACAGTGACTTCAGTCTCATGGGGGCTTAGTAAGATTTGTGAATAACAAAATTTGGCACTCTTCTTACCTCTGTGATGGAAACACATTGAGATATTTGAGGGGGGGAGGGCGTTCCCAGAATTTGAACATCGTCTCTTGGTGGGAGGAAATTCCTCATTGGGCCTCCTTCCGCACAGACGCTGAGAGCCAGATATTCCTTTGTTCCACTGCCTGGGAGCTAGATCCAGGACTGACCAATTGGATGCTCCTGAGGGAAGGTTCCAGGGACAGCAGCCCTCACTAGGCTCACCTTGAGCAGGGATCTTGCCAGGGCCACTGCTGCCCAGCATCCCTGGGCCAGTGTCTCCACCATCCCATGAATTCTGGAATTCCCCAGTATCCTCTCAGCATCTCTTCTGTCTGATGCCCACCAAGGAAGACCTAGCTGATGGTGTAGAAGTGCAGTCAGCCTTGGGAGAAGACAGCCTTCATGACTGCCAGGTGTTTGCTGAGCATAAGAGTAGGGTCCACGCAGGTGCAACAGGGCTTCCCTCAAAGCCCTCCCTGTTTCCTTCCCATTCCCACTCACTCTCATGCAGCACCAGAGGGCTCCGCCTTCCCTTCCCCCTGTTCACCATTGTGTCCAGACCCTGGATCAGTTCCTGGATGCCTCGCTCTACCATGGACTCCCTTCCTACTTGTTCTTTAGATCTGCCGGCCCTGAAACTGCACAGCCACATGGATGGCGCCACACATGTATTTCTGTCCCCAACTCGTGCCCTGACCCCTTCACTCTGAGTTCCGGGTCAACCTCCTGGAACCCTCAGCAGATTCCTCACTTCATCATGCTCCCTGCTGCTGCAGCCTCCGCACTCCCAGCAAACAGCAGTGTTCCTGCCACCCCTACTGTTAATAGGCACATCCAGCACACTCCCAATGCTCACCTCCTTCCTTCCCAGCGGGCCCATAATTCTGGACCCCAACAGTCCTGCCTCTTCCAGAACCTTTCTTCTGCAGTCATCCCTTCTGATTCCTGTAGGGTTAGCTTTTCATTCTCTGCTAGCTCTTTCTCCACAGCAAATAAATGTGCTCATGTGTCTCCTATCTTAAAACAGCAGTTCTGCTGGGCTCGGCTCAACCTGTAGTCTCGCGCTTTGGGAGGCCGAGGTGAGTGAATTGCCTGAGCCCGTGGGTTCAAGACCCACCTGGGCAACTTGGCAAGCCCTCATCTCTACAATAAATAAAAAAAATTAGCGGGGCATGGAAGCGCACGCCTGTAGTTCTGGCTACTTGGAAGGCTGAGGCGGAAGGATCGCCAGAGCCCAGCAGGTCGAGGCTGCAGTGGCTGAGAGCGAGCCACTGCACTCTAGCCTGGGTGATGGAGTGAGACTCCGACTCACACAAAACAAGACAAAACAAAAAACAGCAGTTCTGTCTACACCCACATTTGGATTTCTGCTGAATTGACCATCTCCTTCCAGGTTCTGTCTGATCCGTCCAGCAGTGTGAGCTTCCTTCAGATGCACACATGGTCATGTCACTGCTTTGCTCAAAATTCTCAGGATGAAACTTCAGCAGCAGACTGATGTTGGAGAGCCTTTGTGCCCACCTTCCCAGTCCCACCTGTTCCTCCATCCCCCTGCAGGCTTCCATGCTTTTTCCACATCCTAACATCTTGCAGCTACTTAAACTCATGATGAACGTTTGCCTACAAGCTTTTCCACATCTGTCTTAAGAGGCCTCTTTCCATCCTCCTCCTCTTTGCCTGGTTTCCATCTCTCAGCCTCAACACTAGGAGCAGCCTCCTGACCCAGTGCACAGCAGTCAGGTCCCCTCTGCTGACCCCTGGGCTGTGGGCATTGTAGGGGCAGCGGCTGTGGCTTTGCTCTCTGGGTACACAGAGGCCGGCATGGAAGAGGGGCTCGCGGAGCATGCTTGTGCTGTGGTTGCTTCTAGGGGGCAGATTTCAAAAAAGCAGAGGGAAGGAGATAGGATTTTCTGCAAAGAAAGATGAGTCAGGTGGACTACAACTCAGAGTGTGGATTGCAAATGAACCCAGGGAGGAAAAGGGGGGAAGTATCTAAAGGCTGGGAACTCCCCCAGAACTCCTGCTTGAGCTCAGGTTTTGACACACGTGGAATACAGAAGGGGAGCAGGGTAAGTGGACAAGTGGCACGAACCAGTGTTGTTGGGAAATGCCAGTGGCCATCCAAGGAGCTTCTGTGTAGTTATTTTTGAAGCAAGGAGTACTCTTTTGGGCTGACAATAAAATGTTAACACTGATGAAGAGAAAGCAACACTACATAATTCCTATTTTGCTTCTTTGTTGAGGGGAAAATTTTTTCATCTGGAATCAATATTGGTTGGAGAGCATTAAAGTCTGAGCTGACTGGGCTTGGTGGCTCAGCCAGTAATCCCAGGACTTTGGGAGGCCGAGGAGACTGGATTACCTGAGCCTGCGAGTTCGAGACCCACCCAGGTAACTTGGCAAGACCTCATCTCTACAATAAATAAAAAAAATCAGCTGGGTGTGGTTGCACACGCCTGTAGTTCTGGCTACTTGGAAGGCTGAGGCGGAAGGATAGCCGGAGCCCAGCAGGTCGAGGCTGCAGTGGCCATGAGCGTGCCACAGCACTCCAGGCTAGGCAACAAAGTGAGACTCCAACTCAAAAAATAAATAAAAAATAAAGTCTGAGCTAGTGCAGGAGACTGTGTGATGGCATCTCACTGTGCAGATGGGGTCCAGTCCCCTCCAGTGAGAGGATGTCCCGCCTCTGCTGGGAGATGTGGGCTCTGACTCCATGGGGACTTCACTTACTCTTTGGCAGGTCAGCCGAAATCATACTCTGTAGAGATTGGAGTACGCGTACCTAGGTTTTCCTAGGTCATTTAATAGAGGCTGTCATCATATTCTGGGGGCAGCATGAAGGAGTGTGGGCTGAAAGATGGCAGAAGGATGTAGGCTTAGCCATCAGAGTGCGCCTGGAGGGCAAGCCCCTAAGGCCACCCAGAGTTCTATCTTCACTAACAAGTTGGCCAGGGCAGAGCCCATGTTTTGGATGAGGCCATTAATGGAACAATGGTCAGATTCACAGATGACATGAGTACAACTGACAGCAGATTGAAGATCCGAGAAGATCTCAACAGACCGTAATGACGGGCTGAGTCGAAAAGGGAGGCCCAGCTGCACAATTAAGAACAGGATCTGGGAAATGGGATTTGACAGCAAGATGTGTGAAAAAAGACTTTGAGCTCAATCTGTTAACTGCGTCGCCTCGTCCTTGGGGCTGCCAAGAAAATGAGCATCAGCCTCAGTTCCAAGCATCTCACTTGAAAGAGAACATTGACAGCCCCCAGGGCCTTCGGAGGACCCATACCCAAATGCAAAAAGACTCCGGAAGATGGGAAAGGGGGGCTGTTGGGCCTGCAGAAGAGTGCCCATGAGAATGCAATGGTGGGCCTAACCCGTCAGCAGGCTCCTTCTCGGAGACCCCAGGGTGCGGGATCCAGAAGCTTTGGGTGGAAGTCCCAGAGGGGAGATTTTGGCAGAATGTGGGAACAGCTTCCTTTGGTTAGTCCAGTAAATGAATTGGCTGTCTTGGCAGACACTGCACTTCCTGTGCTGAAATGAACACTTGTTGGGGGTGTGGCAAAGGGAATTACATAGATGATTATGCAGACGTTAGATGAGGGGACTTCAAGGTGTTTTCTAAGCCCAAGCTTCTGTGATTTGATCATCATACAAAGAAAGGGGCGAGCACAGTGGCTCATGGCTGTAATCCCAGCACTTCGGGAGGCTAAGGTGGGCAGATGGCTTGAGCCCAGGAACTTGAGACCAGCCCAGGCTACATAGTGAAACCTTGTCTCTACAAAAAAAATCAAAGAAATTGCTGGGTGTGGTGGTGTGCACCTGTAGTCCCGGCACAGGAGGCTGAAAAGGAAGAATCACCTGAGCTTAAAAAATTGAGGTTGCTGTGAGCCATGATCATCGTGATGATGCCGCTACACTCCAGCCTGGGCAACAGAGTGGGACCCCCCCGGTTCAAAAAAAGAGAGAGAGGGGAGGGAGGGAAAGAGAGAAAGAGAAAAAGAGAGAGAGAAAGGAAGTTGACTTGCGACTGTCCATATGTACTTGTTTATTTAATGAAGGGAAGCGTCCCCATATCAAAGGTGGACACTCAGTGCACTTTGCAAAGGATACTATCCCTGTGCCACCCAACCATGAGACAGAGTATCAGCTCCTCCCCAGAAGCCCCCTTGGGCCCTCCTAGGCATCCCTGCTGCAGAAGTGTCCACTTCTCAGACATTATCACATGGATCCACTTTGCCTGTTTTTAAACATTTCCATAGATGGGACCGTGCAGCTTGTTCCCCCTTGTGTCTGGCTTCCTTGGCTCAGCATTTGGTTTGTGAGATTCCTGTACGTTGATGTGAGTGGTTATAGACGGCTTTCTCATGCTGCCCTGTGGTGGTCCACCATCTGGATCTGTGGTCTGCTGTGTCCCGCTGCCTCCTCCTGCTGTCACTTGTGTGCCCAAATACGACTGTGGATGAGCAGGCAGCTGGTGGCCATGGGCTTGCAGACTCAGGGAGGGTGGAAGAGCAGACTCTGGGGAGGTAACACCAGGTTCTAAGCCCAGGCTCTGGTTCTTCTGCCCGGGTAGCACACACTTGCTTCGAGACAGAAGAGTCCAGGTGAAGGCACAGAGAACAGGTGGCATGACAGGCAGCGTGGTGGTTGAGAGGTGCTATGGCAGCCCCAGGATGCAAGCTGGGCAGGCGCCATGAGGTAGGGTGTTAGACAGCATTTCTACAGCGGAACAGGCCACTGCTGTTGCTTCCTGAGCTGCCCTAGAGACGTGGAAAAGGCAGCTCATGCCTTTGGCCAGATGCCTGGCAGCCTTTTAGGGCAGTTCAGCCTGGCAGGGCCAAGGGAGTGAAGACAGGGGGCTCCAGAGGGACTGCACTGACCCACGCCGTCACCCTGACATCCCAGTGGCCCGCTTGATGGTTGCCTTTACCTTCTTGGGTGCTCCTGCAGGGTGCCAGGGCTGGGTGCACTTTGCGAAGGCTGGCAAGCAGAACCCTTGCGTTCCACTTCCCGGCTCTGTGCTGTCGGTTTGGAAAAGTCATTTCCAAATTTCCCAGTGCCCTCGGCTCCTCTGAGTGCTGATCCAGTGTCCTGGTCTTACAGAGGCCTGTGGGGTGGGGGTGGAGGGGGACAGGGTAGAGGCGGAGGCAGAGGCTGGCCTGGCCTGGCCTGGTGTGAGCGCAAGGGCTGGAGCCTGTTGCCTTATATGACAGTGACCGGGATGTCTCCTGTGGCTTCTCCATCTTTGTTTGTCTGCCTGGTTGGAGTTCTGGGGAGGCCTTGCCAGGCGGGGTCAGGCAGCTTCCAGGGAGGGAAAGCCTACAGCCAGCCGGGCCTCTGATTGCCCCCTGTACAGTTTGGTGGTGTTTGGAGTGAGGTTTCTCTTGCTCCCTTCTGTGGAGTAAGGTCTCAGTTTACAAAATAAAACAGTGGTCCCACCCCCTCTCCCTGAGAATGCAGGACTGTGTTTAAAAGGGAGGGAAGGCCGTTAGGATGAAAGGCAGCGGCAGACGGGACAGTGAAGGGGGGCTGGCCGCTGTCAGATGTGGGTTTCTTTTCATCCATTCACTCCCTTGGTGCTTTTTCTGGTGCTTTTCTTCATTTCTGGATTACAGCCCTGTCTTGACCCACCCAGGCCCGCCTCTTCCCTTCTGGAAGCACCCCCAGCACTGCTTCGCGGCCTGCCAGCTCCCCTCACCCTAGGTCGGCCCCTCCCCGCCTGCTGTGAGCAAATGAGCTCCCGCGCAGGCCTGGGTTTGGGATTAATGAAGCCCAGATGCAGGACTTCTGACTCTGGCTGCAAGTTCGCTGTAGAGCAGCAGCTCGGAGGGGCCATTTACCTCCCACTGTGTTCCCAGCCCAGCTGCTGCTGAGGCTCCTGAGAACAGCTGGAAAGCTGGAGCCCTAAGGGGATGCATGGGGAGAAAACTGCAAGTTGGGGCTCTGGGTGAGGGGCAAGGGTCTCGCCTGCACCCGTGGGGGTTGGGGAGAGTGGGAATGAGGGGCTTCTGCTTGCTGTCCCAGGGCTCAGTCTGCATGGGGAATGCCTCTCAGTGCTCTAGGCCTGGCACTGGGGGAGGTTGAGAGGGTACATGGCGAGTTCTGCACAAAGAGGTCAAGACTTGCCTGGACGTGGTGGCTCACGCCTATAATCCCAGCACTTAGGGAGGCTGAAGTGAGAGGATTGCTTGAGTCCAGGATTTCAAGACCAGCCTGGGCAACATAGTGAAGCCTCATCTCTACAAAAAATTTAAAAATTAGCCAGCCATGGTGGTGTGTGCCTGCAGACCCAACTACTGGGGAGGCTGAGGTGGAAGGATCAACTTAGTGCAAGAGATTGAGGCTGCTGTGAGCCATGATCATGCCACTGCATGACAGTGAGACCCTGACTCTAAAAGGAAAGAGAGAGAGAGGACAGAAGAGAAAGAGGTCAAGACTAAAGGGAGACAAAGTCAGGAGGGCTCCATAATAGTTCATGTCAGGTCTTCCCAGGCCTGAATGGGAATGGTTGGATCCTCCCAGGTTGCCTGATACAATGGAAATATATAATGCGACAAGTATAGGGTAAAAAATATTAGTCTTCATTTATCTGAAATTCAAATTTAATTGGGCATCCTATATTTTGATTTGCTAAATCTGGCAATCTTATCTCCCCCTCCAGCTGAATTTCTTTTTTGAGTAATAGTTTATTGAACTACAATATGTAAATAGAATAGAGCAAAGATAGTTAAGTGTATGGCTCAGTGGCTTTCCACCAGTCCAACACACATGAAACCAGCATCCGCATTAAGAAATGAAACATACCCTGACTCCCGCCCCAGGGACACCAGTATCCTGACTTCCAACAGCTGAAATTTGCCACCATTTTTTTTTTAAGAGACTGGGGTCTCGCTGTGTTGTTCAGGTTGGCCTCCCATCTGAAATGATCCTCTGCCTTAGCCTTCCAAGTAGCTGGGACTACAGGCATGCGCCTCCACACTTGGCTTGCACATTTTTCGTACTTTATATAAATGAGATCACACAGATATATTCTTTTGCACTTGGTTCCTTTCCTACAACACTGAAGATCATTCGTGTCTTGGAGGTGTTTAAGTTCATTCATAATCATGGCTCCCCTGCAGGATTTAGTTGCATGGATATAACTTGATTATCTACTGCACCTCTGCTGCTGTGAATATTCTAGTGCATTTTTTTTTGTACCTGTGTACCTAGGAGTAGCATTTCTGAGTCATGGGAGAGGTGTATGTACATCTTTTTTTTTTTTTTTGAGTCAGGGTCTCACTCTGTTGCCAGTGCAGTGGCAAGACCACAGCTCACTGCAACCTCCAACTCCTGTACTCAATTCTCCTGCATCAGCCTCCTGAGTAACTAGGACTACAGGCACGTGCCACCACACCTAATTTTTAAATTTTTTGTAGAGATGAGGTCTCACTATGTTGCCCAGGCTGTTTTCAAATTCCTGGCCTCAAACAATCCTCCTGTCTCGGCCTCCCAAAGTGCTGGGATTACAGGCATGAGGTATAGTGCCCAGCCTGTATGAGCATCTTTAATAGATCTTGCCAAACAGTTTTGGGGAGTGGATGCACTTGTTGATAGTCCTACCAGCTCTGTTTAGGTACTTCATGACCTACACCTCACCAGCACCTGGTGTGGTCTCTCATTTGCATTAGCTCTTTGGGGTATGGCGGTACTGCCAACTGCTTCTTCTCCTTTTTTTTTTTTTATTTTTTAAATTTTTTTTTTATTTTTTGAGTCGGAGTCTCACTCTGTCGCCCAGACCGGAGTGCAGTGGCCGCTCCTGGCCACCGCAGCCTCGACCTGCTGGGCTCCGGTGATCTTTCCACCTCAGCCTTCCAAGTAGCCGGAATTATAGGCATGTGCTACCACGCCCGGCTGATTTTTTGATTTATTGTAGAGATGAGGTCTCGCTGCCCAGGCGGGTCTCGAACCCGCGGGCTCAGGCAATCCACTCACCTCAGCCTCCCAAAGGCGCAGGATTACAGGCTGAGCCACCGAGCCTGGCCTTTTTTTATTTTTATATTTAAAAAATTTTATTGTTTAAATAGAGACAGGGTCTCACTGTGTTGCCTAGGAGGCTGGTCTTGAACTCCTGTCCTCAAGTGATCTTCCCACCTCAACCTCCCAAGGTGCTGGGATTACAGGCATGAGCACCTGGCCTGTTCTCTTTATAAAAAATCAATATCAAGCCGGCTCGGTGGCTCAGCCTGTAATCCCGCGCTTTGGGAGGCTGAGATGAGTGGATTGCCTGAGCCCCTGCG
>NW_007087616.1:29299-60881 GCF_000164805.1 Carlito syrichta | reverse complement strand
CTCCAGCCTGGGCGACAGAGTGAGACTCCAACTCAAAAAAAAAAAAAAAATCAATGTCGCCGGGCTCAGTGGCTCATCCTGTAATCCCAGCACTTTGGGAGGTCAAGGCGAGTGAATTGCCTGAGCCGGCGGGTTTGAGACCCACCCAGGCAACTTGATGAGACCTCATCTCTACAATAAATAAAAAATTAGCCGGGTGTGGTAGCGTGTGCCTATAGTTCCGGCTACTTGGAAGGCTGAGGCGGAAGGATCTCCGGGGCACCAGCAGGTTGAGGCTGCAGTGGCCAGGAGCGGCCACTGCACTCCAGTCTGGGCGACGGAGTGAGACTCCAACTCAAAAAAAAAAAGAAAAAAATCAATAGCTCATGCTCTGTTGATTCCTCTGACTTTCTTGACTAAGTTACCTAAGAAAATAAACAAATGCCCCCTGCCCTGGTTTTAGGCCCTATATTAGGCCTCTGATCCCAGCCTGTTTAGCTTTACAGATTTGAGGAGGCTGTTCCTCGTTCCTGCCTCAGTTCAAGGTCCGGGGGAGCCTCCTCAGCATGCTAGGCTGGGGCAGCAGCAGGCCCTGGTGGGGGTTGCTGGTGCCTTCAGCACCAGCCAGAGCGTAACCTTGCTCAGTTCTACCTTTTCTGTAGTCCTTCCTTAAGGAAGCATCATCTCCAAGTGCCTCCCACATCTTGCTGTTCCCGGTGTCTGGTCTGGGGATGTGGCTGAGGGCACCTGTGGGGTCCCTCCAGCAATGTTGTTACCTTTGGGCATTTTTCTTTTAAAAATCTGGTCCCAGTCCAAGCATTTTCCATCATGTTTCTTACATTTCCTCCAGTTTCCAGACCTGTCCTTTGCTTCCCCATTGGTGGCTTTCCTCAGGAATTAGGGGCTGTGGCCACATCAAAGACTATGCCAGGGCCTGATGGCTGCTGCCCATGGGAGGCAACAAGTATGTGGAGGTGCGTGAAAGATTGCAACCCTCATGATAGGGACTAACTGGCGGGGGAGTGCAGAGGAGCATGGCCTTGGGAGCCCAGGAGACAGAGGGTCTCATCCTGTCTCATGGAGCCCCACTCCAACTCCCTGCCACCCCCCGCCCCATTCTCTGGTCTCCACTTCCCTCCTTCCTTATTTTGCTCACCCTGGTGCTCAAGGACTCATGAAAATCAGAGGCCCAAACATTAGTGCCTGAAAACCCACTAGAGGTGTTCTTTCCTGAGAAGTAGTTATTAGCTGCCTCCTGAGTGAATCAGTTAAGCCCGCTTGGTGACTGGACTCCAAAGCCCAACCCAAAATGACTGAGGCAAAAGGGACTTTACTGACTCATGTCACCCAGTGACCAAGGTCCAGGGCAGGTGGCTTCAGGCACAGCTGGCTTTGGGCTTTCTCAGAACTCTGTCCATCCTCTCTCTTCTTGCCTCTGTGGCTTCCTCTTCCCGGCTCTCCCACCAGGAGGCAGGATGGCCATCAGCAGCCAGAGGATTACCTCCTGCCACATTGGTGACCCTGCTAGAAAGGCCTGCACTCTGCTGATAGTTCAGCCAAGCTCCTGAGGCTCAGTGGCTGGGTAACATGTTCACTCTGGAAGCAGGGCAGGGGAGGGGCTTTCCAAAGGAAAGTCTACTGGATGTTGGGTGCAAAAGAACAACAAAGTTTGGCCTCCCCAGGCCAGGTCACCCACCCTTCCCCAGCCTGCTGGGCAGGGCCTTAATGCTGACTGCAATGGTCTGCCAAAAGTGGGTCAACATTCCTATCTCTGCATATCCATAGATAAGATACACATAGATGGGGGGCATACGAAGAAGGAAAACACTGCTACTTTAGACTCTGAAACCAGTAACTTTAACTTTTTTCGTAGGCTTATGTTTTAGTTGTCTGATCATGGCCCACACCTCTAATCCCAGTACTTTGGGAGGCCAAGGTGAGGATTGCTAGAGTCCAGGAGTTCAAGACCAGCCTGGGCAACATAGCCAGATCTCATTTCTACAAAAAAAAAATCCCAAAATTAGCCAGGTATGTTAGCAGGCAACTATGGTCCCAGCTACTAGGGAGACTGAAGCAGAGAGATCGCCTGAATCAAGGAGATAGAGGCTGCAGTGAGCCATGATCGTGCCACTGCACTCCAGCCTGGGCAATACAGTGAGACCCCAACTCAATAATAATAATAATAATAATAATAATAATAATACTATAAACCAAAGAGAGACCCCTTTGCTGAGGTACACCAGTCGGAGGGTGACTTCCTTCTCCTGCCCCTGCCCAACTCCTCTCAGATGGTGACATCCCCTCAGGCTCTGTTGCTCCTTCTCCCCCCAGGCAGCTTCGAAGCCAGCTCAGCCTTGTGGTCATCGCCCGGATGCTAGGCCAGCAAGAGACGCTCTCTCTCTGGCAAGAAAAGTCCCAGGTGAGTCTTTGCCTAGGCTGGGACAGGAAGGCCATGGCCCCGCTTGTTCTGAGGCTTTTCCTGAAGGAAATGATGCTAGGAGCGTCAGGCTGGAGAGCTAAGCTGGGTTGGAATTTTCTACTCTTGTGCTTTCATTCAAGAATTACTATTTACACACCTATCACGTGCTAGGCACTGAGGATAGAGCAGTGGGCTGGAAACCTATATTACTTTTTTAAAAATTGTAAAATAGGCTGGGCGCTGTGGCTCAGCCTGTAATCCCAGCACTTTGGGAGGCTGAGGCAAGAGGATTGCCTGAGCTCAGAGGTTCTAGCCTGGGCAACTTGGTGAGACCTCATCTGTACAGTAAAACACAAAAACTAGCCAGGCATGGTGGCGTGCGTCTGTAGTTCCAGCTACTTGCAAGACTGAGGTGGGAAGATCACCTAAGCCCAGCAGGTAGAGGTTGTGGTGGCTGTGAGCATGAGTGTGCCACTGCACTCCAGCCTGAGCGACAAGAGTGTGACTCCAACTCAAAAAAAAAATTACAGGCTCGGTGGCTCAGCCTGTAATCCCGTGCTTTGGGAGGCTGAGGTGAGTGTATTGCCTGAGCCCGCAGGTTCAAGACCCGCCTGGGCAACTTGGCGAGACCTCATCTCTACAATAAATCAAAAACTCAGCTGGGCGTGGTAGCGCATGCCTGTAATTCCGGCTACTCGGAAAGCTGAGGTGGAAGGATCGCCGGAGCCCAGCGGGTGGAGACTGCAGGGGCCAGGAGTGGCCACTGCACTCCAGTCTGGGTGACAGAGTGAGACTCCAATTCAAAAAAAAAAAAATTGTAAAACATACATAACATAAAATCTACCATTTCAACATTTTTTGTTAACCATTTTTAACTGGAGAGTTTGGGCCATTTCTCAGTGTATAACTCAGGGGCCTGAAGCACATTCACATTGTTGTGCAACCATCATCATCATCTATCTCCAGAACTTTTTCAGACCTTCTTCCCAAAGTGAAATTCCATACCTTTGAGACACTAACCCCATACTCCCTCTCCCCCCCAGCAGCTGGTTATATGACTTTTTATAAGTGGAAAAAGCGATCAAGATGAAAACAAATATTAAGTTAAAACTACTCCCTCCGGCATCCCTGGTCCTAGGGCTGGGCTTTCTTGAGGCAGAAAGGGCGTTAGAGCTTGGTCTTCCTTTCTTCATTTCTCTCCTCTCTGAAAACCTCTGACTGCAGCCTCCTGGTAGCTCAGAGGACATCACTTCAGAAGGCTTAGGAGCAGCATGGGTCACTGCCAGCCTGTGGATACATGGCAGTGAGGTTGAGAGCATTCTCACCTCCCCAGGTACCTCCCTGGAATCCCAGCAGAGTTGTTGGGTGCGATTGAAACTTCCAGCCCAGCAAAACTAGAGGGACAAGGCTCTCCCAAAGGAAGGCTGTGCATCTCTAGTCCCTGAGCTTCCGTGACCCCTTCCCAGAATGCCAGGGGAATATTCCAGCACATTCCCCAGGCAAGGTGGACCAAATGCTGTGGTAGGGAGCTTAGAGAGGTAACCCATTGGGTTGGGTTATCAGGGTAGCCTTGGCCTGGCTTTTAACCCAGTTGCCCCCTTTGCCTTGACTGCCTCCCCCCCAGGACTTAGCATGGCTGGAGCTTCTTGTCATTCCAACTCCAGCTGAAATGTCACCTCCTCAAGGAGGCCTCCCTAACCAACCAACCCCAAAGTGCCCCAGCACTGTCTTCACCCTGTCTTAAATTACTCGTGGTAGTTACCTCCTGCTGTTTTCCTGCTTGTTCAGTGTCTGTGTTCTCCACCCTCCCCTCACCCTCAGGACATAAGCCCCTTGAGAACAGAGAACAAATGGTTTCTGCTCCCCACTGTCTTTGGCACCCAGCAGTGCCTGGCACACACCAGGAAGGCAGTGCATACTTGTGGAAGGAAGAGACACCAAGGCAGATTGTCAGGACCAAGATCTTGGGAGGGGTGGTGAGGAGGTGACCTGCATACAGGTCACTTCACAGATGGTCTCTAAGAAAGAGAGAGAACAGAGGGACCTAACGGTGTCATCAGGGACACCCAGTGGTTAAGGGCAGGGGCAGCAGAGATGCAGTGAGGGGGCACATGATACAGGGGCCACAGAGAGCTCTGGAAGACAGCCTATGGACAGGCACGATGCAGAGTGGAGGTAGGAGGGAGGATAAGGAAGCAGCACTGGCAATGACTGGAAAAAGAGAGGGTGGCTCCAGGACCAATTCAAGGCTCGAGGTTTTTCTTTGATTGATTGGTTTGTTTGTTTGGCCAGAACCTGTGCAGAGAGAGTGAGGGGAACATGTTAGGGCTACATTCCTGCGTTGTAGCCAAGGGGAAGCATCATGGAGGAAGAGCTGGGTTGTGTGGGCCTGGAGGGAGCTGAGGTGGGAGGATTGCTTCAGCCTGGGAGTTTGAGGCCAGCCTGAGCAACAAAACAGAAACCCCATCTCTTTTTTTTTAATCTTAAATTTTTAATTCTTTCTTTACAGTTTACCTAGACCACTTTTGATTAAGAAAACTGTAGAAAGTTAGTAACTGCCACAAGTGTACACCAGGCGGTGGCACGTGTCAATTTTCCACAGAGTCCTGCTTTGTGGGATGTCTGAATGCACTGCTTGGGGTCTCTGCTCATACTTGCTGGAATCAATCGCAGCAGATTTTAGTCCACAGATCGCTTTTCCCCATATTTCTTTGTAAACTCTTCAGCGTTCTTACAGAATTCTTTACGGTCCTTAGAGTATTCTTCAGCTAGGTCAGCCCGAAGAGGGTGCTCGGGCTGGGGGTCGTTCACCAGTGCTATGAGGGACTGGATTTCTTGGTCGATTTTGGTTGCTGGCTTCCAGTTTTCAGCACTAATTACTGGCAGACAGACCTGCCCCTTTTCATCAATGTTTGGGTGATAGATCTTTGTTTTAAATGTGATCTTCAGTGGTTTGAATGGGTACTCTGCTGGAAAGTTGATTTCCATTCTGAAGTCTCCCTTATCATATGGAGGGTTGTCAGGAACAATAAGCCCTTGCCAGGTCAATAAATTAGCTTCATCAACCTGGATGTTATGGAAGTTTTTCATTCCACATTTGCGGACTTCTTCGAGCTCCTTCATCAGCCTCCTGCTGGCCGCCCTCTTGAATCTCCCCATCTCTTTACAAAAAAAAGTAGGGGCGCATTGGGTGGCACTGCCTCCCCTTCAGCCATCCTGGCCCAAGAGGCTCCCAAGGGGCTGGGATCTCGAAGCCTGTCAGGGCCGAGCCAGGTCCAGCCTGGCCTTTGTGGTTCCTAGCCTCAGGGCAGTTCTACCACACCCTTTGTACCATCTGCTGTGCACCCACCTTGCACCCCTATTTTCATTAGAAGCTACCCGAGCAGCTTGCATGCAAGGCTGTGCACCGGGCGCCGACAGGACCCAGACGACCTCAAAAGAGAGGTGAGCAAGCCGGCTGTGTCCACAGTGACTAACTCTGCCTAAGGACAGTGAGTCGCTTCTAGAGAAGATGCCCCGAGCCAGGTCTTGGAGGACGAGTCAATGCTTGTACTGCAAAAAGGGAGCGAGAGATTGGGAAGATTCGCGGTGGCTGGAGGGGTAGGAAGGGCCAGTAGGGGCCTGCCCACAGCCTTTCTGGTGTGCTTCCCCATCTACCCTACAAGCCCGGGTCTGCTCCACGGCCTCCTCCCAGGTCTCTGGGCTGTCAAGCACTCCCCTTCCTGGTCAGGCCTGTCAGGCAGATTTTCCTGAAACACGCCTTCAAAGGGCCACCTCGTCCCCACAGCCGCCCACACCAGCCTGTATGCCCTCCCTCCCAACATCTCCTCCACATGACCTGCCGGTGCTGCCTGTTCTCCTTGGCCCCCTTGCAGGCCAACCCAGCCCACCCTCTGCACACAGCTCTGGCTGTGCACTGGTGCATTCTTCCTTTCCACCTGCCACACCTCACCCACAATAGCGGCAGCTACCACATGTGCAGCACTTGGCTATAAGGACTGTTACCATCATCTGTATTTTATAGATGGGGAAATTGAGGCAGGGAAACATCTCAGGGGTCACCCAACAGGGAAGCAGTGGAGCTGGGATTGATGTCCTGCCCTGGACCACCACAGCCTGCCACCTCAGCCTCTCCATCCCCTTCCTTGGCCCTTGGCAGCCTGGACCACATCTGCCACTTCACGCTGAAGGTGCCCTGCTGGCCTCTTGAGCTTTGGTCCTAGATCACAGACAGGAGGACAAGGACTATCCCTTCCTCTCCCTCATCAATGCACAAGTGCTTAGTAAATCTTATCAGCTGAGAATTGACTGGTGTAGGAGATCCAACAATTAAGTTCATGAACTCATCCTAGAAAAAGTGTTACATACCTCATTGCTGAATATCACTAAGTCACCTTTGAAGTACTCCCGTACTCTCCCCGGGAAGCTATGCACCAACACGAGCACCTAGTCCACCCATCAAAGCAATTTGGGAACTCTTTTTCTGGAATGGCCATCAGAGCTGTCATCATATTACCCTTGATGTCCTGAATGTCATCATAATGTCTTCCTTTCAATATTTCCTTCATCTTCAGGTAAAGAAAAAAGTCATCGGGGCCAGGTCAGGTGAATAGGGAGGGTATTCCACCAATACAGTTATTTGTTAATTGGCTAAAAACTCCCTCACAGACAGCGTTGTGTGAGCTGTTACATTGTCATGATGCAAGAGCTCCTTTGGGATCATTTTTGCACACACCTTTCTCATGCCAAAATTTTCAGTTAAGATTTTCCTAACTGTTTCTCTGTCGATGTTTATTTGGTCTGCTTTGCTTCTTACAGTCAGTCAATGATTTTGACGACAGGTTGCCACATTTTTGCTATGTTTTTATCAGTTCTGCTTGTTACTGGCCATCCTGACTTCTCTTCATCAGTGATGCTTTCTCTCCTCTCAGAAAAACATTTAATCCATTTGTATGCTGCCGTTTTCTTCATGGCATTACCTGCATAAACTTGGACTAACATGTCCCTGATTTCACTTCCAGTCTTACCAAGTTTAACAAGAAATTTAATGTTTGTTTGTTGTTCTAATTCATACTCCAGCATTCTCACAATGACAGCTCTGATGGCCATTCCAGAAAAAGAGTTCCAAAATTGCTTTGATGGGTGGATTAGGTACTGGTGTTGGTATATAGCTTCTCTGGGGGAGTACTAATATGGTGACCATAGTGATCTTTAGCAATAAGGTATATAACACTTTTTTTTTTCTTTTTGAGTTGGCATCTCACTCTGTCATCCAGGCTAGAGTGCAGTAGCATGCTCACGGCCATCCCAGCATTGACCTGCTAGGCTCTAGTAATCCTTCCACCTCAGCCTTCCAAGTAGCCGGAACTACAGGCGCACGCTACCATGCCCAGCTAATTTTTTATCTATTGTAGAGACGAAGTCTCGCCAAGCTGCCCGGGCTGGTCTCGAACCCACGGACTCAGGCAATCCACTCACCTCGGCCTCCCAAAGTGATATAGCACTTTTTCTGGGATGTGTTCAGGAGCTACATTGCCAGACCTTGTAGGAGCAGAGGACCTGGGCTTGGATCTGGACAGAGGAATCTGCAGGGCACCTCTGATCAGGAGGAGTCAAATTGCTTGGCTTTGCATCTCCTGCAAGCTGCAATCTGAGGCCTCAGGAGCAGACGCTGGAGAGCTGAACTTGAGGGACAGGACTTCTATAGGTGGTCAGGAAGCAACAGTGCCCAGGTTTCCGTTTTCCAGAGAGCCTCAGGGTCAGACTGTGCTTCCTGTTGCTGCTGGGACATGGGAGTGTCCCAGAGACAGCAGTGTGTCAGCTTCAGGCTCCAGTGTACTCCAGGCACTGTTCTGGTCCCTGAAGACACAGCAGAACAGAACTTAGTCCCTCCCTCAGGAAACTCACAGTCCCAGGGGAGGCAGACAGGGACACCAAGAAAGAAGGAAATATTTGGAATATCAGATGGTGATAAGTGCTGTGGAGAAAATTAAAGCCAATAAAGGGGAAAAGGAGTATTGGGAGGATGACATTTTATAAGGGTGAACAAAGAAAGGGACATTGGAGCACAGACCTGAAGGAGTCAGGTAAGTTTCTTGGTAAATAACATTCCAGGAGAAGGTATAGCAAATGCAAAGGTCCTGGGGCAGGCAAAAGTCTCTTCGGCTGGAGGAAAAACAGAGAGGCTAATGTGGCTGGAACAGAGGGCTGAAAGTGGAATAGTAGGAGTGGTCACACAGGTAACTGGAGGCACAGTCGACCAGAGCCTCGAGGCCACAGTAAGGGTTTTGACTTCCGTGGGGAAGAGGAGAACCCCTGGGAGATTTTCAGCAGGGGAGAAACAAAATCTGATATGTAAAATCTTTAAAAATTACTGTGGCTGCTTTGTTGAGAATAGACTATTGGAAGTGGAGAGGAAAGAGGTGATGGCAGCAATCCTGGTGAGAGCTGATGGCGGTTTGGCCCAGGGAGATAGATAGCAGCGCAGGTGGTGAGAAGTGGTCAGATGGTGGGTGCATTTCCCAAGTACAGCCCGCGGGATGGCGACATGAGAGAAGGGAGGTGAGGACTCCTAGGCCTGCAGCTGGCATCACGGAGACGCCCTTAACTTAAGACACAGGCAGAGCAGGTTTGGGGAGAAAATCGGGAGTTTGTTTCTTATCACAGGCTGCCTCTTGCAACACTGCAAACCTCTATTGTCAAACCATGTCTTCCAGTTTGGGGCTTGGAAAACATGGGCTTCAAGTGGCCGAAATCAAGGTGGGTGAAGTTTGCATCTACCAAGGAAAGGTTAGCTGCGGTGCTGACCATATCCATTCATTCATTTCATCATGACTGTATTCATTCATTCATTCATGACCGTATTCATTCATTTACTTAACAAATGCTTCTGACACGTAACGCCACATGCTAACTTCTGGGAACATTGCCATGAACAAAACTGCCCTCAGAGAGCTTAGACTCCAGTGAGGAAGGGAAACAGGTAATAAATAAGCAGGTGAATTGAAAGACTGTCAGAAGGTGGTGACTACTGTGGACAGAAGGGCAGGGTAAGGGGGTGGATAGGTGCGGGGTGGTGTGGGCTGCGGGGGGAGGTGGGGAGATGGGGAGCTTGGGCTGGGAGCTCACTGATAAGGTGGGCATGGTGCACAGGCTGGAAGGAGGAGGGGGCAGACTTGCAGTGTCTGGTCAGAAGGCCAAGTCGGGGGCACCAGCTCCAGGAAGCAATAGAAAGGTCCTTGGGACCACCTGGGGCCTTGCAGACACTTGAGATCTTGACTTCCTCCTCTGGGTGAATAGGAGCCACTGCCAGGATTTGAGCACAGGAGTGATATGCTGTGTGGACAGTTGCTTCTCTAGAAGTCAGCTTGCCACCTCTTGCTAGCCTCTAACCTCTGGCAAGGCCAGTGGAGGCCTGTCTTCCTGAGTGATCATTTGATCATACCTTAGGTGCCTGCCTTCATGGACAGTGAGGTGGGGTGAGGGTGGGAAGGATACTGGATCCCCCCTGAGGCCCAAACAAGACCTTATCTTGTTTGAGGAGAGGCTGGCTGGAGCATCCCGAGCTGGAAACAAAAGAGAATAAGCAATCAGAAGGCACCATGGCAGAGGCAGATGACTTGCTGCGCTGAGCACAGCAAAACTGTTTTCATGGAGCCAGAGGAAAGACACAGGAGCAGGCGAGCAGCAAGCGGTTGTCTTGTGCTGCTGGCCCTCTGCAGGCCCACTCGGGCCTCCCGGAGCAGGGAAGGTCCGAGCTGGGCGAGGCCTGACCGAGGGCCACTCTGGGGGTGTGGGCTGCAGAGCCTGGCCCCTGGGCTTGCACAACTGTGAGCCCTGAGCGGGCAGGGCTGTTTTGGAAACTATCCCGACTTGCGAAGCCTAAGCAAGGCAGCATAGCCGTGGCTTTGGTGAAACCCCAGATGGTGCCTGTCTTTGACCAGAGCCTTCCCCTCTTTCCCCTGGCCTTCTCTTTTCCCCTGCCTCCTCTTTCCTTCTAAAGGGATCAGATACTAGGCCAAGAAGCTCTGGCCTCCTTCCAGAAGCCGAGGCTCTGGGCCTGACTCCTAGCCCCAGCCCAGCTGCTCTTGTGGGTTGTCTAAGCCTGTGGCTGACTGGGGTGCTGAGCAGCAGGTGTTGGCGGGTGAGTCACCGGAGGAAGCCAGGTGTGCCAACCTGATTGGGCTCAAGCAGGGAGCTGGGCTGAGGGGCTCAGGCACCTGTGTGATCTGAAGAACTGGTGCCTCTGTTAACTGCCTTGGCTTTCTGCTCCTGCAACCTCCCCCACCCCCAAGGTTACACATGGCCTTCAAGGGGCCAGGGGCCCTGAGCCTGCCTGCCTCTGCCTTAGCCTTGAGTTAGCTCCAGGGCAGCAGGGCAGTCCTAGCTGGAGCTCAGCCGAGCTGCCCGAATCGGATGCATGGGCTGGGCCCGAAAGAGTGCTAGCAGTAGACACCTGGATTTATGCAGGACATGTTCCCTCCTGAGGGGCTCAGGGGTAGAGTAGTTTCTTCAAAAACTAAATAGGGGGTGGGTAGCTAGTAGATTAAGTGACATGTCACTCAAATGCCGTGTGTGGACCTTGTGAGAAACCTCCATTCAAGCAGACCAACTGTAAGAGGACATTTATGAGGTAGAGAAGACTGACCACAGGTATTGGATGATTATAAGGAATTCTTCATAATTTTGTTGGGAAAGAAATGGTATTGTGATTATATTGAGGGAAAAATCCTTATCCTTTGCTGTTAGAGGCTCTTTATGGGTAAAACAATACAATGTTTATGTTTGCTTTAAAATTCTCTGGAAGGAAAAGGGCAGAGAGGCGTGGAAGGGAGGTGGGTGATGAAACAGGCAGGACAGAATGACAGGTGGAGACAGTACACAGTCTCTCCTCTTCATATATATTGAGAATCTCCACAGCGAAGAGTTAAAAGAGGGTGCAGAGATGAGTGGGCTGTGGAACGGTGGCTCAGGGTGGGCAGAGTCCTCTGTGTGCGTGTATGAACCTCCTCTCCTGGAAAGAAGGTAGTGGCCCATTTTACAGATGAGAACACTTACGCTCCAAGAAGCCACACAGCTCATAAGTGAGAGGTGGATCCGGGTTCTGGAAACTGGCACTCTGGCCCACGGCTACCAGCCGAGGTATCCAGCCCAAGAGCCCCCGGAGCAAACTGAGCTCTTGGCCACCCTGCCCTCTGTGAGTGACAACCTTCTTTCTCCTCGCCAGCTGTCCTCACTCAGCCGGTTCCTAAGCCTCATGAGGCCGTCATCCCTGGGGCAGTACCTGGGCTCTGTGCCCTTGTCACCCAGCCAGGATCAACAGCCAAAGGCCAGAGTCGAGCTAGACCACAAGGTAAGCACCTAGCACCTGCCCACATCTGCTGGGGCTCTGCCACTATAGGTAGCGGGGGAAGGCAGGACTGTCCGCATTGCACAGCCAGCGGGTCCTCTCGGACCAGGACAGGGCCGTGCCAGGACAAACACCAACAGTCTGCCTCCCCGTGTTGAGAGGAGGTGCTTATCATCTCTCCATAGCCTGTAATTAGTGTCCTTGCCCACACTGCTTGCACCAGCGCAGGGGATGTCGCGTGCTCAGGCATGCAGGCTCAGCATCTGCCTGGCCCTGCTCGTGTGCTCACTGCATCCTCCATGGCCTGGCATGGCTTCTCTTGGTTAGTCTCCCAGCACAGTTTAGGGATGTACAGTGCTGGTGTAGGGCATGGGGGGATGGGAGCACATCAGAGGGGAGTGCAGGAGTGTCAAGATGTGAGGGGTGAACCTCCTCCCACAGGCAGAGCTGGGCCAAGCCTCCCTGTTCTTTTTCACTACTTTTTCACTGAGGCTGAGTCCTTGGCCTGCCCCCAGTCCTTCCTAATTGACTTTCCAGACATTGCCTGGCTCTCCTAAAAGCCAAGCTTTGGCGAGAGTCAGGGGCAACAGAGTGCTCCTGAGCCTGGAGGTTGTGGGGTTTGGAGCAGTGAAGGCTGTGGGTCCCTGGGGTGAATGTCAGAGCAGGGATGGGGGTGAGTGTGGGGGCTTCGGAGTGGGAGTCCCAGGCCCAGCTCCTTGGGGAACAGGGTGAATCTCGGAGTGCTCCCCTATCCCTGGGGTCTCAGGGATGAAGAAGGGAGATAGGGATCATCCTAATTTAGAAAGGTGGTAATTCCAAAACTCACTCAGAGGCTGGATGTTGACACTCCAGAAGTCCAACCTTTGGGCATCACTCTACAAATCAGATAAATGAATTAATTACTTAATGAACACAAATGAACCATTAAGGAGATAGGCTAATCCCCAGGTGCATGCTCCTCTTCTGGAACGGGTAGGGAAGGTTATCTTTCAGTTGTGCCTAATGTTAGTGCATTTATGAGGCTGCTGCCTCCCAGGAGAGTGTGAGCTGTCTGCGTGTCCCTTCTCCTTTGCCAAGTATTTCCCTGGAAACTGCAGCTGGTTATGGAGGCTGGCTATGGGGCCTCTGGAGAGGAAGGAGATCGGCCCCAGGGGGTGGTCTGTCTGAGCAGGACTCAAGGAGTGGGGAGAGGGGAGCAAAAAGAAGGGGAGCGGTGAGAGGGGAAAGCAGAGGCTTGTGTTTGGTCTGTCCCAGTGAAGAGCCTGGCCTCCAGGTGCCTTGGGGCCAGTCCCGGTGTGGTTCCTGCCAGGCTCATTGCATTTCAGAGCATGTCTGGCAGCAGGCAGAAGAGCCGGGAAGGGGGAGAATTTGAGGACTGTTCTCACACATGTAAAGGAGGCTGGATGACTGGCCCCAAAACAGGAGAGGTCGGTGCATCTTGGCAGAGTCCCCAAAGTGTAGGTGTGCTGGTCCAGGGCAGTGGAGGGATAGATGAGGCAGCTCTCAGAATGCCTTCAATGCAGCCTGAGACTGCCTTAGATCCTGCTGGGCTCCCCTCACTTCTGCCCCCCAAAAGAGAGAGAGCCCAGGCCAGAAGAGGGTGCACAGGTGGAACAAAGTGTGAAATGAACTGTATTCTGTCCCCTGGGTTGCACACTGTTCTGACTGGGAGGGACCAGGTGGGCAGGTGACTAGGCCCCCACTCCCACCTTGGCCAACCGACTCCTCATTAGGCCCGAGCGCGTTTCATCTTCAAAGAGGGTAGATGGGCTACTCACCAGCCAAAAGGAGCCGCAGCGTCATCCGCCCTGTTTTACAGGGAGTGGTGGTCTGGGCTCAGGCTGAGCCTTTCATCCCCAGAGCTCAAAGTCTTTGCCTTTTTATTCCCCACCATTGCACTGGGGAAACTGAGGCCAGAGTGAGGTTGGCCTGAGGCAACCCAGCATGAAGGAAATGGCCACATTCCCAAACTTTGGGGCTGTTGTGCTGTGCTGAGCCCCTGCCTCTCAAAGCCTGCCCATCCCCCAGTCCCCACCCCCCACCCCTGTCTGGGAGATTTCCTGCCCTACACGGCTGGGTCACAGCCCTCCTCCAGCCCTGCAAATAAACACTTCTGCCAGGCTCCTCTCCCCACCTCCTTTCCCTGCCTCCCACCTTGGCCCAAGCTCCTCTCTCCACTGGAAAGTGGTGTGAGAGCTGCTCCCTGGTGCCCAGGGCACAACTTGCTCTCCTTCCTGATCCTGTGGCTTCACAGTTGTTCCTTAACTTGCCTGGTTGTCCAGCTAGGCAGTGGGCACAGCCAGTGTCTCTCAGCGTTGCATTATGCATTTGGTACTGCATGAATGAATGAATGATCAAATGAATGAATGCAAATTTTGACTCCTCTCTCCCTCTCTGAACTCCCTTCTTCCACCCTGTTTTGGCCTTCCACTCTCCTGCCGCCTGCATGCCATCTGACCAGCCTCTGTATGGTGGCTCCGTCGTCTCTTAAGGTACTTGTGTCATTAAGGTGACAAGAATTTATAGTCAGAGCTTCTCCTGCAGGAGCCTTGGATTTCAGAAGTGTTACCTGCAGCTGCTAGGAGAGACCCAATCCACAACACTGTAATTATAAGCTAGTGAGGGAAAGCTAACCACTGAGTACTTTAACAAAAGAAGCAACAAGCTCCTGCTGCAACACTGCCTGGGGGTGGGGAGGTGGAGAGGAGGCCGGGGCAGGTGTGGGTCCCTGTGCTGGCTGTTTGTCCCAGCTTGGTCAAAGTCCTAGCTTAGCAAATCATGGTAGACCTTGTATGGAATATAAAAGCTCCTATGGAATATTCCTGCTTAACAAGCTGATTAGAATACTTTCAGCATTTTAAAGAGCTTCTGGATAAAGAAACTGATGGCTGAGCCCCTTGGTGGTTATCCTTGGCTCTGTGTGTGCCTGATCTGAGCTGAACTCTCCCAGAAAAGAATAAATTCTGGATCGGCGTGATGCATGGGGTGCAGGGTGGTGGTGGTGGGGGGTGGTCTGGTACAGCCCACCTGTTTGGTAGAGGATGTTTTCACAGAGGAGAGTTTTTTTGTTTGTTTTTTGAATCAGAGTCTCACTCTGTCACCCAGGCAAGGCAATCCTTCTGCCTCAGCTTCCTGAGTAGCTGGAACTATAGGCGCGCACCACCATGTTGGGCTAATTTCTTGACTTTCTTGTAGAGATGAGGTCTCGCTATGTTGCCCAGGCTAGTCTCAAACTCCTGGGATCAAGCAATCCTCTTGCCTTGGCCTCCCAAAGTACTGGGATTGATGACAGGTGTAAGCCACCACACCAGCCTCATAGGGAAAAGTTAACACAGGAGAATATGATACTCAGTGTTGCCCTCCAAATACTTCCCTTTGGCCCATGGATACTGACTCTGCAAGAGCCCATTGCATTCATTGCCTTCCCAGCCTTCATTTTCAAGACTGTCCATTTGGCCCAGACAGACAAACGTTGCCTAACTTGACTCAGTTTGCCACTGTTTCCTCAAAGCTAATAGCTCAGCCCTCAAACCCAGAACCAGGGACTTCCTGGGACATTTCATTTTCTTTTACTGACTTGCATAAATCGTATCTGGCCACATGTTGTTTGATTGTGTTCTGTCCAGTCTCAGGGTCATGACTGATATTTTGGTCTTGTCAGAGCTGCCATTGTATAGTATGTTCCTATTTACCACACTTCCCTAGTATTTCTTGATTTTCCTGTGCCTTTTACTATACTGATAGATATACTGAATGGGATTTTTAAATTCCATTTTTCCCCTTAGGGATTTGTGAAGTATATAGAACCAGGATCATTTTTAATTTTATTTTTGAGTCGGGGGTCTTACTCTGTTGCCCAGGCTAGGGTGCAGTGGCATGATCACAGCTCACCACAGCCTCGCCTTCCTGGATTCAGGCGATGCTCACACCTCAACCTCCTGAGTAGCTGGAACTGCAGATACGTTTCACCACACCCAGCTAATTTCTTTTTCTCTTTTTTTTTTAAGAGGTGAGGTCTCACTATGTTGCCCAGGCTGGTCTCGAATTCCTGGACTCAAGCAATCCTCCTTCCTTGGCCTCCCAAAGGGCTGAGATTATAGTCGTGAGCCACTGTACCCAGCTGGAACCAGGATCTTTAATGGTGGGATGGAAATTTTTCCCTAGTTGGTTAGATTTGGGAACTGTGAGGAAGTTAACTATTTCCCGTTGTGTGGCAAGAAAACTAAGGCCACCGGAATTGGGGCAGAATTGAGGCACCAGGAGCCTGGTTCCTATCTCCCTAGGAACTTCTAGGGTGTGTCCTCCTCCCAACCTGCAACATCCTCAAAGGATGACAGCCTGGGATCTCTCAGGATTCTGTCTCTGTGATGGTCCCTGGAGGGGATGCCACTCAGAAGTGGCAGGAGCTGCCTGCAAGTAGCTCTAGTCAACTTCCCCAGGAGGCACACCACTTAAGCTCCCTGCTCTGTGCTCCTGAGACCTGGGGCTGGCTTGTCTGTGTGTGTGTAAAGAGTTTGATTGGGGGTGGATGTATCCTGCCCAGCTTGGGTGATGCTAAACTCAGTCCAAAACTCAGCCCAGCTGCCCTGACTCCACTGAACTCTCTCTGGTGTCTGCCCATCTTGTGCAGAGGGTGTGGCCTACTGTGTGTTTGTGCGTGTGAGCTCGTTTTGTACATCTCCTGTATATCTTTGTGGTGTGGAGCATGTTGATCGAGTTGGCGAACAAGTTTTACTGCTTTTGCTCTGGCTGCTGCGACTGCAGCTGTCTGTCCCTGTGCCCTGCCAACAGCTGCCTTAATGGAGGCTGTGGTGGGGAGAGGCCCTGGCTCTCACTGCGGGACAGGGCAGGGAGGGTGCCGCTGCCTCTGTTCTCTCTTGCGGGCATACTCAACTCCAGCAAGGGGACGTGTGTTTCCTTGGGCACAGGCCACTTGCCCTGTGTTACCCTGAAAGGCAGATGGAGCCTCTGCCCCTACCTCCCCGCTCCCCATGAACTCTGCCTTCTCACTTAAAAGTGCCTATCCCTTCTCTCCTGCCTCCACCCTGCACTGGAGGGAGAGCCCTGCCCCATGGGCCTGGGGACCTCGGTCAGCCCAAGGTCAAGAGGGTTGGGAGGAAACTGACTGGTTTTGAGGAACAGAAAATGGATATTCAGGACTCTTGAATTCCTCCCCTGGCTAGTCTGTGGTTGGTTCTGTCTCATTTCCTCTAAAACGAGGAACATCAGACATCTTTTAAAATAAACCTCAAAGAGGTGGCCTCTGGGAAGCTGACCCTATGGGGAGAGGGGAGACCTCTGCAGATCTGGGAACAGCCAGTACTATTGGGCATCCTAAATCCAGGTAGGGCCTGGGCCCAGGCCAGCTTTGTTTGGGTCCCAGTAATTCTGGCTTCTTTGCAAGTAGATGGATAGGCTTAAAGTGACAGCTAAGCCGGGAGGAAAGGCTTGGAGTCTTCAGGCAGCTTTTGCTCAAGTCCTTGGCAGCATCTGGGCCTGCTCTCAGCTCCACCCCACCCAGGCCCAGTCCTGCTGGGGACCCTCCTGGGTATCACCCCTCCCTGGGCAGGTGACTCCTCAGCTAACATTCTGCCTGGGTCTCTTCATCCTTCAACTCTCCTGGACAGCTCTGTGGATTACCTTCCTCCTGTCTGACTTGGGGAAAATATGTCCTTATTGCCTGTCACATCATACTCAAGCCTGGCCATCCAGAGCCTTGGTCAACTGGCCTTACTTCAGCCACACAGCCTCCCCTGCCTGGCACACCACGACATTGGAATTCAAGTGTGACCGTCTCTCCCAGATACCCTCCATTCTCATGCCCATGCCTTTGCTCCTGTTGCTCCTCCATCCTGTGGTGCCCAGCGTGGATTCCTGTGGGCATTACAGCCCATTCACTCCACCTGTGGCTTGTCTACATGCTTCTTCAGGCACTCAGAGTCGCCTTTGAGTGCTGAGCCAGAGTCTTATCTTACCCTCATCCCCTAGGGTCCCACTGAAATGTTGGGCTCTGAGCAGGTGCGGCCTGCAGGAGCGACCCTTCCCCACCTGTCCTGCACCCAGCCCTGCCCAGCTGTCTCTTCTCCCTTCCAGGCCTGAGCCAGCACAGAGAGTGGGTGGAAGAGCAGGGTTTTCCAAGCCCTGGGTCGAAGAAGCTCAGGCCTCAGCTCCCACCTGTGCACCTCAGGAGGACAGGCCTGAGGGGGAAAGATCCTGCCCATGCTGTCCTTGGTCTGCAGGAGCAGTTCCCAGGCAGACCACAGCCTTCTCAACTCCTCCACACACCACCTTTTCTGTCCCTCTTCCCTGTCTTTGCCAGGCCTCTGGTGATGGAAACACAAACACAAATCCTGAAAAGCCCTGAGACAGCTTGCCAGGCTTAGCTGGATCCAGGGGCTAAACAGTGTCATGAAACCTCAGTGTTGCTCTCGTCACCCCCGGCTCTGCCCTTGGTGCATTCCCAGGCAGGCTCTCCCCTCTGGGTTGTGAGAAACTCCAGGCTTACCTCCTTCCCTCAACAACCCCAACCAGGGGCAAGGAAAGAGCCTCTGTTCTAGCGGCCTCACCAAGGTCCCAGAGTCAGCTATCATTGGCTTGGCCTGGCTCATGTGCCTATCTCTAAGACAGTCACATAACCAGGCTGGCATACAGTGACTGACCAGCCCAGGACATGTGTCTACCCTTCAGTTCAGGGCTAAAGTCACCATCATGGAACAACTTAACCTGGGTATAGGGACAGGAGGCTGGGACACTTACAAAGGAAGGGGAAGGACCCTGGGTGCCCGGAAACCTTGGACATCCACAGCATCCCCTTTGGTTCAGTCACTGGCAGTGGCCTTATGCTCTGGTATCCCCAGGAAGCATAAGGAGAGCAGTGTTTTTCAGGCTCTGGAGGTGCCAACATCCCAGGAGACAATTCAGTAAGTGAGAAAGAGAAGAAAGAGAAGAGCGATGCCATGGCTTTTGAGGAAATGGCTTTTGAGGAAACCATTGTTCTGTGAGGATGGCGATACAGGCACCCTGGCTGGTGTCAGTGGCTCCCTCCTGCACCCTCACTCGTACGCACACAGGGATGCACACGTGCACACACATACTGGCATAGACTCTCACACGTACACACCAAGAATCTGGTCCCTCTCTGGGCAGCCAGCAGAGCTGGGCTTTCCGGTCCAGATCCCCCTGGGGTCAAGGTCTCTTGTCACAGCTGAAGGAGCAGGAAGAGCCCGCCAGTCCCTGCCTGTCATTTCTCCTGCCCCCACTGCCAGCAGGAAGCTGGAGAGGAAGGGTGGGCTGGGTGAGAGCACTCTAGCAAGGATTTTCCTACAGTGCTTTGGTTCCTTCCACCAGCAGACAGAGGAACAGGTCAGACGCTATGAAATAACCTCCCTGTAGCAGATCCATGGGGATACAAAGTGCTCAGCCTGCCCGCTGTTGTCCCAGCCCCTATTTCTTTCCCACTCCAGCACCACTGTACCATCACCTCCTCAATACCTCACTATCCTCAGTACCAAGAGCCAGAGCCTGGGCTGCTCAGGATTCGGTCCCAAGTTCAGGATAGAGCTTAAAAGACAGCCCCACTGTGAGGGGGTCTTAGATTTCTGAACTCACTCTCTGGGAATATAGAGGTACGGTTGAGGGATCCTGTTCCCAGGAAGTGGAGGCTGTGGAAGCATGCTGAGCCTCGGAGTCCTCCACAGCCTGGGAAGAGACATCCTGCCTCTCTGACCAGTAGAGCCCTGAGAGCAACTTTCTATGCAGCAGCTGTTCCCAGCAGCTGAACCGGAAGTCCTGTTCCTGTCCAGATGCTGCCAGCCTGTCTCCCATCACCCTGAGCTGGCCTTTTCCCTGCTCCATGTTTAGGGATCCACCCACCCCCATGCCCAAACAGGTATTTTCACTTACAGAATTGAGTGTCCTGCCTGGCAAACCCTGAGGTAAGTCTGGCAGGCCCTGCCTGTGATGTCTGCTCTGTGGCCTCTTGGCCTTGTGTCTTCAGGGATCCCAGGTTAGGAAGAGGTATTGTATCACCAGCCTCATTTCTTGCCAGAACTTATGACGGGTGACCTGCCAGAGTCACTTCCCAAGTCAGCTTTCCTTTGGGAGCAGAACTCTAGATGCAGCCCTCAGCTCTCTTCTTTAGCGCCTGCGAAAGCCAAGTTCGGGGGATGTGACCCTGGAGCAGGAGCTGCCTGGACAAGGGGAGTAGGTCATGTGGCTTGCTCATGGGGGCAAGGAAGAAATGGCAGCCTAGCGATGATGGCCAGGGCCACACTCCAGGATGGGTTCAGATGGGATGTACCTAGAGGAATGTTTCCCCTGCCATCTGGTGTTCTAGTGGACATCCCAGCCAGATGAGCCCTGGCTGTCTCCCCAGACTGCTTCTCTTGGCAGGTGGACTGAGTAGCCCTACTTCAGGATTACCCAAGGCTAATTGTTGTTGGAGTACCTGGACTGTGCCCTTGGGACTCAGGCTTCAAAGAACATTCCTCATCCACCCCGGGGGAGCAGCCTTAGCTTCACCTTCTCCTGCCTCTAGAATGCCTGTGGGCCTTGCTTCAGGGTGCAGAAGGGCTTTGCTATCTTCCAATGGCGATGTTCATGATGTCAGTCCCCGTTAGAGACACCCCCTCTACCTACACACACGAACACACTCAGGGAGCTCATCTTGCTGAAGGCTGAGAGCCCAGACATCTGCTTCTGGACGACACCTGTCCCTATGCATGTCATGCACATAAGGGAAGCTCTCTGAGCCTCAGCTTCTGCATCTGCTGAAAGTAGGGGTCACGGGCCCTCTCTGCATGCCCCACTGGGTAGGGATACTGTGAAGTAGTGCTATGTAGGTTTAAATGTATCAAAAATGTGGGGAGGAAGATGATGATTTCGCTCTAGCTTTGGGTCTGAAATGGCCTGCGGTGACCAGAAGCTTCAGTCTTTCCCAGACTAGACTGGTTCTAGAGTTGATTTCACGACGTGCGCTTGCATCTCCGTCCCATGCATGGCAATGGCACCAGGGCAGAATTCTCCTGGGGTCTGTGGTAGGGCTGGTCTGGACCTCCAGGCCCTTGAGATTGGGCCGAGAGCAGTTCAGCCAGATTAGGGCCGAATGTGTGTTCCTCAGGGTGGCCTCCACCCAGGGCCTGTGAGCATGGTTGAGGCAAAAATGAAGCTGCTCCAGGGTCCTGGGGCCCCAGACAGGGAGCCAGGGCACAAGCAGGCATTCAGGGCCCGCTTCCTGAGTGAGAAGCAGGGACACTTGTAGGGTGAACCCCTAGGCCCCAGCAGCCTGGCTGGGAAAGCCATGTCCTTTGGGCATGTCTTAGCACTTCTCAACAGGTGTTCCTAGGTCAACCTTAGTTTTTCCCCCACAACAGCTGCCCCAGAGCCTGGCTGGACCTGCTCCCAAAGGGTCCTCCTGCCAATGGCAAGATCTGCCCTACCCACCCTGTCTGGCAGCCTCCAGGGAAAGGGCTTGGTTTGAAGACTTGCCCAGGGTAAGAGTGGATTCTTGGTCATGACCCGAGGTGGGAGAAACCATGATGTTCTGGCCAGAGTGCGTAGCTTCCTGGGAGGGCATCTCCCTCCTCCTTTCCTACCCTTCTTCAGCGTAAATAACCCAGGCCGCAGCCTGCTCCCTTGGCATTAACTAGAGGGGAATTTTTCTAGAGGATGAAGTTCCTGGGAAATGTCCACCCTTTCTCTCTTTTGTCTTATGACAAAAGCACTGCTAATAGGCCCCGCTTGACCTGGGACACTTAGCTGAGGGTTCCTGGGGTCAGAACTAGCTACATCAGAACATGGGTACATTGACCTTCCCCTCCTCTGGTGACAGTCCCATTAGGCCTTAGGCCGTCTGCTATCACTCATCCTTGTCATCCTTCCCAGGGGGAGGGCATGGCCCACTTTAGGGCTCTAGAGCCGGGAATAAGGGATCCTGTGCAGAACTTCTGAGAAAAGCCAGCCCGCCAAACTCTGGGGAGAGACCCAGAAAACAGAAGCTGTGGGCCTTGCTGGCAGCTTAAGCAGGGGACCGTCCCGGCTTGTCTCATCGATAGTGGGTTCAGACACGTCCCATTCCTCACCCTCAGACTCTGCCTCTCCCAACGTTGTTGACTGAGGTTTCCGGGTCCTATCTCCCATTGGGCCTTTCCGGCCTCAATTTACGCGTAGTGGGGGAGGAACTGGGCCACCCTAGTTGGTAAGGCCTCATCTTCAGACAAGGTCCTGAGGCCTGGAGAAGTGTAGCCCCCGACCACCTACGGTGGACTAACCCTGAAACCACACAGGCTTTCCCCGCACAGCTAGTAGTCCTAAGAGACCTGGAGTGGAAGGCTGGGCACAGTGGCTCATGCCTATAATCCCAGCAATTCGGGAGGCTGAGGCAGGAGGATTGCTTGAGCCCAGGCATTTGAGACTTGAAAGGGCCTCCCACAGGCTTTTGGAAGGGCTACCATGTATTCCCAGAAGTGGAGGAAATAGGTAGGCAGAGAGCACAGTCTGCTCAGCCTCCTATTTCTGCCTCTTGAAAGGGAAGATGGAGCCCCTTGTCTCTGCAGTGCCAGCCAGGACAGAAGCAAATTTGCTAAGTTCAGGCATTGGTCACACTGCGAAGACAGCAGGAAACCCAGCTCTCACACCTGCCTGTTTACTTCTTGTCCTACTGGGAATGGCCCAGTGGTTCGCCCACCCCTGGCTACGCTGCACGCTCTTCTGGGCCTGCCTCTGTCCTCTGACCGGTTGATGCTTTAGAGGAGGGAGACTCAGGTTCTGCCTGCCCCTAGCTACAGAGCCAGCAGTTTCTGCTGAGGTTTTGCTCCTCTGACATTCACACAAATAGGCAGAGGAGTCTGGGGGAAAGGTGGGGACAGGATTATACCCTTCACCCTTTGGACAGGATCATACGCTCTCCTACCTCTTTGCACCTCTGAGACCAGGAGTCTTGGGGAAATGAAAAGCGGAGACAGAATTCTGGGAGTTTCCTATGCCAATAGTGAAGGCTTTTTCCAAAAACACTCCTGGGCACTCAGAGGTGCTCCAGGGAAGGGAGTCTTCACAGCTCTACCTTTGTCATGACTTGTGGCTACAGATGGAGACTTCGACTGGGTCAAAGTGTTCCTTAAAGGGCCTCTTCTCACCTGAGTCCAACTACAGGGAGCACCTCTGAATGTCAGGGAAAACATTCACCCAATTCACCCAGCCTGCGGGCAGTGGCAGGCATATTCTTTTCCCTTTGGAAAAAACAGCTTATACAATGTGACTAGCAGGGCTTTCCTTGGGACTACCATTTCCTACTATCCGCCCCTCTCCAAAGTAAATAAATAAGTAAATTACATGTTTGGAATTGTTTTCCTGGGATTTTCCCTGCAGATTCAGTGATGGGAATCAGCATAAGAAGCAAGTTGTGAAACCCGTAAATCCCCACTGCATGGGGTAAATACCGCTGACAGATTTTCCTTCCTGGTATTCCTCCAGAGCATTCCTCGGATCCCAAGGCCCACCCTCACCACGCCTCCTCCTGGAGGAGAAGTTCTACAGCCTAGCCTATGCAATTCAAAGACCTCCACCAGTGAGCCTGTGGGCAGAGCGGGCCAAGGGGCTATGCCTCTTAGAATGTTTACAAGAGAATATTTACAAGTGAAAGGTCTGAGAGGTGCCAGTCCCCCTTTTTCCCCTCCCAGGCCACATGTCCTCCCCTGCGGACAGCCCAGGGTGCCTTCCCCAGCCATCCTTGACCAATGGCCCCATCGCCTATGGATGTTTTCTTTGGCATCTCTGCCACCTCCCCCCATCAGCTTGTTCAACGCCAAGTGCTTTACCCTCTCAAAAAGGAGCCTCAGCTTCTTTTCAAGGTCATGTCCCTCTTCCTTGTCCCACACCCACCCAAACCCAGTTAGGTTCCGTGAGTTATAATTGCAGTAAGTTGTTAAAAATTCAAACATCAACTCGCAATGGATTCTCTTTATATGAGTAAAGCACACACACTGTAGAGAAATCACCTGCTTCCCCCAGGTGTCCGCAATCTGTCCCACAGCTCTCTGCTGCCAGCCCTGTCCCCAGGTCACCCCTCTCCCATCTCTGCTCCAACCCAGCTGGCCACCTGACTATTTAGCCCCCCAATGTGCCCTGCCTCTGTTTCTTACATCAGCCTTTAAGAGCTGTCTGGTGTTGTAATCTGCCCGTTCCACCCCCACAGAGCCATCTTTGCCTCAAATCCTACTGTTCCTTTGAGGCTCACTTGAGCTTAGTCACTTCTTCCCTGAAGCCTCTAAGTTACACCCCATTCCTCCCCCCCAAAAAAACCTAGAAGGATCATTTCTCCTTTTGGCCCATGGGGAAGCTGAGGTCCTATATTTGTTGACTAAATTATTGCCTTCCTGAAGCACCTCTCTCCCTCTAATGTCTGAGTATGTATGTGTCGCCGTGGCATAGTCAGGGTACAGGGTCTGGTGTGCAGGTCTGAGCCTGCTTTATGAGAAGGGGCAATGAGCTGTTGCCCTGACAGCAAAGGCTGGAAGGAGTCCCAAAGGCTGTGGACCCTCCCTAGGGCAAAGCCAGGCTAGAGGGAAGGGGAGCCCAAGGCACCACAGACATGATCCACAGGGTAAGTGGTGGCTTGCCAGCCCACCAGCCTGGTAGGTGACATGGACATCCACAGGCAGCTGCAGGAATCCGGCAAGGAGCTGGGCTTCAGGGAGGCTGGGTCTTCCCCACCCTAGGGCAGTTCTCCTAGAGGCACACCCAGCGGCACACCTGGATTTTCTGTGCCTGTGTCCTCTCTGTGCCCACTGTGTGCAGGGCCACCCAATCTGGCCAGCCTGTGGAGTCAGGTCACCTGTGGTCCTTAGCTGTTGTGCTGAAGAATAGGCTGGGTCCTGGGCAGGGCCAGGTACTGCTGCCGGGGGCCCCAGGTGGCCTCTGTCCTCAGGATTTTGCACCGTGATATTTGGGTTTAAGAAGTCAGTTGATAGTGCCAAGTCTGGTGCCCTCGGAAATGTTCTGGATTCTGTCCTAAGGAGGTCCCTGTCACCATTTCTTAGGCACTGCCTGTGCTGGGGCAGAGGGGGCCTTACTCCGGTTCTGAGCTCCAACCCCACTCTCACCTGCCAGCCATCTCTTGAGCCTACCACCCCTAGCCCTCACCCCATCCTCAGGGCTGCTTATCTGCTACCCTCTGATCCCAGACATGAAGAGTCTCGGGAGCAGGAGCCTCTGATGGGGCGGGTATGCTTGCAGACGGCAGTTGAGAGTGCCGGGCAGGCTGTCCTCCCATCAGGAGCCTCATCTGCTCTGGGATGCTCCCGGTAGCTCATTTTCTCCAAACAGCAGGTGACTGTCCCATAAATGGATGGGGACCAACAGAGTCCAAGGTACCCTGGGATCAGTCCATTCTCTGACCAGATGGAACTGGCCTGTGTCCTGTTTTAACCTCTGAGAGTATCTAGTGGGCAGAATGGGGGTGGAGTTGGTGGGTGAGCTGTACAAATGCTCTACTCAAACCATCTCCCACCTGCTTCCCTTCTCTTCCTTGTGGTGCTTCACTGAGGGGCAGGCAGAATCCAGGAGCTGTGCACCCGTGGCCCATGAGGGCTCCCATGCTATTGCATGGAGGCACCCTGGTAGCATTGCCCACAGGTGTGGGTGCCTTAGGAAACAGAGATTGCAGAGTTCAGAGTGGATGGGTCCTCTCCCCAGAGGGCTCTCTCTGCTGGAGCCCTAGATGAGGCCGGGGATAGTGTGGGCTTCTGGACAGCAGAGACTCCTTTCTCTGAAGGAAGGGAGGGATAGTCCTTCATCAGAGGGAAAGCTGCTAGAGCCCGTTGGGAGGATTCACAGCTCTGAGTGAGTGGGGCCCAGAGCCTGGCTCTCCCTGGCCTTCCTTGAAGAAGCCTCCTTGGAAACTCACTGGAAGCCTAGGGGTGGGCTGAGTCATCCTTGTTGTAACCCCCCGCCCCCCCCCACCCCACTGGGCCTGAGAGTGAGAAGTAGCCACAGTGCTGTCCTGGGGCAGAGTTAGGGAAGCATCTCTTGCTGTGCTCTCTCTAGGCCTGCTACCTGTGCCACAGCCTTCTGACATTGGCCGGCGTGGTGGTCAGCTGCCAGAACATTACTTCAGACCAGTGGGTGAGTCTCTTAAGGGACAGGGACGAGGGTGCCTCGCTGTGTCTTCACCAAGGGTGGGCCCAGCCCACTATCAAGAACTGCAAAGAGTGGGAGGCTGAGAAGGAACTGGCCTATGGGCCAGGGCCTCTTCCTTCCCACAGTCCCACGAGCCGTTCCCAAGGGATACTGACCCATGCCCCCAGCAATGGCACTGGCCCTCTTCTCCTGTTCCTGTTCTACTTCTGAGCAGTCACTCTGACGTGCCCGGCCCTTTCTCGGCCTTTTCCTCCCCCTGCCTCCTTTGGCTGTGCCTGGCCCGTGCCACACCCTCTCCCTCAGCCTCCACGTCCGCCTCTGCAGGGTCAGCTGCAGCTGCTGTGCATGCAGTTGGACCGTCACATCGGCACCCACATCCGGGAGAGCCCCCAGGCCATGCACCGCACCATACTCAAGGACCTGGCCACCCAGACCTACATCCGTTGGCAGGAGCTGCTGACCCACTGCCAGTCCCAGGTGGCACCCCCTCCAGCCTCCAGACCTGGGAGGGGAGGGAAGTGGTCAGGCAGGGCTGACCAGAGCCAGCAGCGTGTCCACCCCCGCTGCAGCTGCTGAGCTCCTGGCCGGGACATGGGTGTGGAGGGCAAAGTGGGGGAGGGAGGGGATACCTCGGGGGCCCTTCCTCATTCTTATCAAGAATCCGATGCTCCAGCTTGGCTAGGATGAGGGGACACAAAGAAGCCTACTCCTGAGCAAAGGCAAAGAAAAACAGCCTGGAGTGGGAAGAGCCGGGGCGGGGAGTACCAGTTTGTCACGAGCAGTGCCTGGAAGGGACACAGAAAGAGTACCAGAGGCACCAGCTGTCCACCGTCTGCCCACTTGTCCTGCAGGCCTAAGGCTGGCCTCCTACTCTGTTAGGAGGAATGTTCCCGGGCTGCCCTGGTCCCCTCCAGCTCCCAAATTTTCTCAGACCCTCTAGGTATAATATCCATAGCTAATATGAATTGAAGACCCATTTCTGTGACAACCCCCAGGTACAGTTAGGAGCCCCTTTTACAGATGAGCAAACTAACCAGAGGCGCTGAGAGGTTAAATGGCTTGCCCCGTCACGCAGGAAGCGCATGTGAATGTCAGAATCAGGGCCCAGAGCCAACCTGACTCCCAAGCTTGGCCACCTCACTTCAGTCCAAGCCCTACTCTGCCGGCTTCCCTTCTGGCCTCAGTGTCTCCAGCAAGGAAGGGAAGAGCTTGCAAGCAACACCGCACTGGGCTGCTTGAGGGCTCTTCCCTTCCTGATCCCCCAGCCCCTGATGGAGACTAACAGAGCCTGAGGAGAACCGTTCCGCCTGCCAGTGCTCCTCAGCTGTCAACTTGCCTCTTCTCTGACTCCTCTCTTGTCCTTCCCCCTGTAACCTCTGACTTGGGGCTGACACATTGGCCACAGGCTGTGGCTTGGGTCTCAGATTTCGCAAGTCTCTGAGAAAGCTGGAGAGCAAACCTCACCCTCAAGCCCCAAGGAACTAGATCACACTAGTCTCTGGCGGGAAGCAGTGTGTTTGTCATGAAAAGAAGGAAAAGTGACTTGTGGCCTCCAGGAGCCAGAGTGCTGGCACCGCCGTCCTTTCACACTCCCTGGGCCTGCGGGCAGTGAGTAGAGGGATCCCTGCAGACCACTTGATGGTCAGGCGGCCTGTTGGCCAGCTGTGCCCTCACTGGACCTGTGGACCCTGGGAGTGTTGCCCGCTCAGCGCCTGGCATGGAAGAGGCCTGTGATGGGTGTTGAGTGGTCGCTGCAGTCCAGGGAGCTCAAGGCAGCAAGCAACCCTTGGGCCCAGACCATCTCAGCCTGCCCTTTCCCTTGCTGCAGGCCCAGTACTTCAGACCCTGGAAAAACATCTAGAGGAGCGGGCGCCCAGCAGTCCTGGGCTCAAGGAACTCGAGAAAGAAGCAAGGCCAGAGGAGGCCCAGATGCTAACCAACCTGATAAATCCACGGCCTGCCCCTGGCCCCAACCCTGCATGAGATCAGCCTCTCCTGGCCTGGCCCACCCCTTAGCTCTCCTCCCCTCCCGGCCATCTCCTCTTCCCTAAGGTCTTTGTCTCCATAGCTCTGGTTTCTCTGGGCCTTCTGGGCCTCTGTCCTCCCCACCCTCCTTCCTCTCTCTCTCTCACTAATGTAAGGTTTCTTTGTGCACATTAAAGTCTTATTTCAGCATCAGTGGTTGAGAAGACTTCCTTCAATCCCTGTCCTCAGGGCTCGTGCCCAGTGTCCAGTCTCCAGATCCCTCTGCTAGTGTTCCACTGAGTTCTCACCTCAGACAGTTACGGGCCTGGGGCCCGGGCCTCGCCCCTGAAGCACAGGGCTGTTGATCTCCAGGGAGGAGCGTTTATCCCTGTGGCCACAGTGTCCCCAGAGCTGTCAGAAACCCAGGAGCGAGGCACATTTGTTTTGACCCAGTCTGGGACCACTCCTCACTCCCCGCCCCTGCCGGGGAGGATACACCGAATGAAATGGCAGATTAAGGCTGTAATTACACTTAATTCAGTTTATTGTTGAGTTCTGAAAGCAACTCCCCAGACTTAGGTGTGGGGGTGGGTCCAAAAGACAGTTCCAGATGCTGCTTTTGGTTTCCCTGGAACTTGTTCCCTATCAGTTCACGGGACCTGGTTCCTAATAGAGTACTGGGTATCTTTGGCCTGAACCACTTGAGGAGTGAGAGGGCCCCTGGGCGTCAACTCTGTCCACTCCTCCAACCTTGAGAATCTCTATCTAGTCTCTGACCTCTCCTGACTTTCTGGGTTGGGATGGGGTTTTGGAGGGGGCACAAGAGGCAGCGAGGCGCGGCAGAGGATTATCCCTGCCAAACTGGCTTGCGCCCACTCCTCAGCTCCACCCTGAATGTCTACCAACGGAATGTCCCCATGGCCGCCGCATAGAACTTTCTCGGTTTCTGTCAGACGTCTCCTTTGCTTTCATGCACAGGAGTAGGGTAAGGCAGGAGCACTAGGAGAGAGAGTCCCCCAAAATAAAGGGCCTTCAGGCTAAGTGACCCAGTGTGCAGACCCCAAGTGGAGCGTATCACTTCCTGGGCCTATTTTAGACATGGCTGCTTCCCTCACTGGGTCGCCAGGAGGCTAGGAGCCGGGGGCATCTATTATTCAGAGGGTACAGGCACATGGACGGCACAGTGCTAGGTACCGTACAGGACAGCTTTCTGCCTTGCAGCCTTTGCCAGATGAGAGGGGGGAAGAAAACCTTGGCCAGGCTGACTTGGATGCCCAGGCAACTTGACTGAGAGTTCTGGTTTCCGTTCCTGGCTGTGTCACATGCCCCCTTGGCAGGAGCCCCACTGGAGCCCCAGCAGCATCAGGTCAGCCTCAGATTCTCCGATAAAAGAGTGGGGACTCTGGTGAGCCAGCCTCCTTCACCTTCCCTCAGGGGTACCTCTGCCTCTGACATTGCACATCCTGACAGTTAATCTTCAGCTTTTCAGTTTTCTCTGGAAACCTGGAAATCACCTTTGAAATTTCCCTTCTTTGTTCTTACTGCCAAGGGCAAAGAAAGTAGGGAGGCCTGAGAGGCTGAACCAGGGAGTTTCCAGTTCACATAGCCAGCCCTACCTGGCTCTGAGAAAGGGACCGAGCTGTCCATTAGCATAGACATCTGGAGCCCTTCTCCTCAGCCCTGGCTCTTGTTCTCTGTCCCCTCCTCCCCTGCTCCCCAAACACACTCACCCCCGAGAGAGAAATAGATACCAAGGGGAGAGGAGGTGTCGGTGACGACTCAGTCCCTCCAGAGACCTGGCTGTAACCTGAGCAGAAGTGTGCACTGCAAGGTCACCCAAGGGCGTAGACTATCCCCTGGGGCATGTAATGGGCCCTCTCTGGGACTGGCTGGGAGCTGACCAGATCTTCCAAAACCAGTCTGGGATCAGTTCAACACTCAGCTTCCTCAAGGCCAAGAACTCCACAGTGGTGCAGGCTGTTTTACCAGTTGCCCTGCTGGTCTTTGACCTTTCCAGATCCCTAGGCCCCTGGGAAAAGCTGGGGGATATCCTGATAGGAGCCACTGGAAAAATGGCATCCGGGGCTGTGATGACGGATGTTTTCCTGCTTCCTTTTGGTGATGGTGGCGGGGAGGGGCTGGGAAGGGAAAGGCTTCCCAGGTGGACAGCTTTGATAATTCCTTATTTGAGGAAGTGGAGAGAGGTAATCCGTTTCCTATATCCCCAGTCACCTTGGTCCCCGGGTCCTCAGAGGAACCTCGTGAGCAGGGCTGATCCAAGCTTTTTCATGTCCCCTTCTATGGGTTGACAGCAGCTCCAGTGTTGACCAGTGTTGACCAGAGAACCCAGTGTGCACCCTGGGCCTCCCTCTGGCTGGAAAGCTGCCTTGGGAGAGCTGATGGGCAAGTGGCAGAAATGAAGGGCACCATGGCCCATGACCTATGTGCAAGAGAGAGAGAGGATTTGCTTTTCATGTAAGACTCCTGGGCCATCTTTGTAAGCTAGCTTGAGCTGCCAGTGGATCCTTGGAGAAGCCTCGGGAGGCATTTAGCATAATTTCTGTCTTTCCTTGACTTGGCCACAAGCACTTGAGCAAACGGAGGGTCTGACAAGACCTGAGCCCTGAAGGATGGATACCTTCCATAGACGATGCCAGGCAGGCCCTACGAGACTAGACTGATATGTGAGCCTTTCTTTTCCCCGGTACCTGTATTAGTAATTTTTTTTTTCTTTCTTTCTTTCTTTTTTTTTTTTGATTTGGAGTCTTACTCTGTCACCCCGACTGGAGTGCAGTGGCCGCTCCCGGCCACTGCAGCTCGACCTGCTGGGCTCCGGCGATCCTTCCGCCTCAGCCTTCCAAGTAGCTGGAATTACAGGCATGCGATACCACGCTCGGCTGATTTTTTGATTTATTGTAGAGATGAGGTCTCGCTGCCCAGGCGGGTCTCGAACCGCAGGCTCAGGCAATCCACTCACCTCAGCCTCCCAAAGGCGCGGGATTACAGGCTGAGCCACCGAGCCCGGCAGTAATTTTTTTCTTAATTGAAGACCCAGGAACCCTCACTTTCAGTCAGTTGTGCTTTTATTTAAAAGTATGCATCATGAGCCAGTAGTCACGCGGGAAACTTTATCCTCTGCCCACCCACCCACAGTAAAGGCCAGTGCTGGGAATGGACAGAATACAGCTGGAAATGCATGAATGCAGGAAGGTGACAGGAACAGAACCTCATAGCTGAGGAGGCTTTGCAGGGAAAGGCTCATGGAGTCTGTTGACTGGAGGGTTCTGCATCCCTGGCCTAGGGAACCCAAACACCTATCACTGAGGTGCACAAGAAGACTGTCCCTGCCAATGAAACCAAACCGTCTTTTGAAACTTTCCACTGGGGCCGCCTTGGAGGCAGAACCAGGGAGCTCAGGTCTCTGCCTGGTAACCCTCACACCTGGAGGCTGGGGGCGGGTCTTGAAGGTGAGGAAAAGCAGCAGGAAATGGAGCACTGTAAGGATATAGGGTGACTTTGTGGAAAGACAGAACTGGGAGTCCCAAGACCTGATTTAAAATTCTGACCTTTCTAATTACCTGTGTGACTCGGGGCCATTCTGATACTCATCCACAAAAGGGCACAAACAATACTTGCTTTTTAAAGGGTGGTCATGAGAGTGGAGTGAGAAAATGTATGTGAAAACAGGTTACAGTGGCTGGTGCCTATAATCCCAGCACTTTGGGGGGCTGAGGGGG
>NW_007087616.1:27140-28693 GCF_000164805.1 Carlito syrichta | reverse complement strand
CGGGTCACGAACCCACGGGCTCAGGCAATCCACTCACCTCAGCCTCCCAAAGTGCTGGGAATACAGGCTGAGCCACCGAGCCCAGCTACCAATAAGTAAATATTAGCTCTTGTTTTTAAAAAAGAAAGAAAGAAAGAAGAAAGCAGGAGGCGTAGTGGTTTACGCCTGTACTCCCAACACTTTGGGAAGCCAAGGCGGGGAGGACTGCCTGAGCCTAGGAGTTGGAGAACAGCCTAGGCAACATAGTGAGACACCATCTCTACAAAAAAAAAAAAAAAATTAGCTGGGCATAGTGGCACACACCTGTAGTCCCAGCTACTTGGGAGGCTGAGGTAGAAGGATCACCTGTGATCAGAAGGTGGAGGCTGTGGTGAGCTGTGATTGTGCTATCACACTTCAGCCTGGACAGAGGGTGACTCCGACTCAAAACAAACAAACAAACAAAAAACAGGTTACGTTTAAAGGTAAAAGTTTAAAGGAGGGGGCATTTGCCTATCAGTTTACCCCCGCATAAATAGATGCAGGGTCTAATCAAGACAAGGGGGAGGGCATCCTCTCCTGTCAGTCGAAGCAGAGGGCCTTGGGTGCCCAAGCCAGGGTAGTTGTTATCTCCAGCATCTCCAAGGCCACAGCTCTTTTTAAAGTGGGAAATGTGGCTTTGGCCAGCAAGGGAGAAGGGGCCTTTATGCGTACCAGCAAAGACCCAATTGTTACTGAAACCAAACTGGGCTGCTTTTCTCAATTATCTCCACTACTCTTCTGGCCTCCACTTTTCAGATGCCAAGTTTTAACCAAGAACAAAAGCTGCTGTCGGGACTGATTTATAATCCAGATCTGCTGACGAGGCCTAAAGTGTTCCTCCCCTCCAGGACTGCACCCTGGCTTAAAGCTACCACTGAAGCCTCAGGGCTTCGAGTCCCTTCACCCCTGCCCTTTGCCTCTAGCCAGAAGGTGGTATCCGTCTCTAAGGGCCCACGGAGTGCCCTCCCTGAGGTTCTGTCCACCTACCCAGCTGTGAGGACCAGCTGGCAGGACGGAGGACACCCCGGCACCGCCCAGGAGGCTAGAGCTACAAGTTACTTCTAGGAGTGGCGGAGGGAGGAGGCTGGCTGTTCTGGAGATGGTAGTGGTTCTCCAGCGTGGCTCCCCTCAGCCCCTTTCATCCGAACATCAGGGCTCGTGCCACTTGTTAATCAGTCTTCCAGTGGCACCAGAGAGAGTCATTTCCTGGGGGCAGGCTCTGCCTGGAGCGTGAGACACAGCAGCTCAGCAGGCAGAGAGCACTGAGCGTCGAAGCCAAGAAAGGCAGAAAGGGGACAGAACCTGGGGCCGAAAGACAGCCCACTCTGGTCTGCCCCGAAGAAAAGCCCCGGTTTCCCGAGCGCAGCTCCCTCGGACACTCGTCCCAAAGTGGCTCGCCCACGTTCGTCCCTGCACCTGGAGCGCCAAGAGCCCCTCTGCCCGAGTCCCAAGTAGGTCTTCGGGGGACCCTTCGAAGGATCGGTGAGTCCGACTCCCCCGCGGCCATGCCCGGAGTCCCTCCCCGCCCCACC
>NW_007087616.1:16115-26475 GCF_000164805.1 Carlito syrichta | reverse complement strand
TCCTCGGAGCACGCCGCGGGGTCTGGCCCGAGCCTGGGGTAAGGCACCGAAGGAGTGCTGGAGGTGTGTTGGGGGCGGTCGGGGCGCACGCAGCCTCAGCCCCCCGCTTCCCGCGCGGGGCTTCTGGGCCGACAGGGGGCGTCCGCAGGCCGGGCTCCGCCACGCTCCCAGCGCCGCCGCTTTGTTTGCGTTCAAATCCCCGGAGCTGGGGGAGGGGAGAACCCGGGGGCATCCGGGACGGGGTCCTGGCGGGGACCCTTTGTTTTGGGGTGAGCACGTCCCCAGCATCTGTGTCTCTGTACTCGGCACGGGAGGACTGGCGTGGGGGAGACCGACCCCGTCGGCCTGCCTAGGCCGGGGTCCCCGGGACGCGATCCCGGAGTTGGGAAGGTTCGGCAGACCCGGGGACGCGCAGCGGGCTCGAATCGTGTGCGGCGCCTCGCCCCGGCCCGAGAGGAGACCCCTGGTGCTCCCCACCCCTCTCACGGCCCCGCCTGCCGGCGCCGCCGGGAGGTTCCTGCTTAGACCGGAGCTCTGACACCCACCCCGCCGCCTCTCAGCCCGAGGCTGGTGTCTCCTCGGAGGCTGTTCGAGGAACAGGATGAGGCCCTGGTCATTTCCACGCCCATCCCACCCACTTCCTGCCTCCCTCTTGGGCAACAAAGGGGCCTCGGGAAGCCGGGCCCTCCGGCTCCCGGCCCCACTCCCACTCCGGCTCTGCTACCGTGGAGCGGCCTTTTGGGCTCTGCCCGGCTATTGTCTGCTCAGGGGGAGGGGACAGGTTGGGGCCGCGACCTCCGCACGCAGCCTGCTGCACTGAGTCCCCCTAGGGGGCTTTCCCAACCGCCTGCCCCACGGAATGCCCCCCCATCCTGCTGTGGGGTTTGCCTCCCAGAATTGGGTCTTGGGGCTGGCCAGAGCCCAGTGAATGCAGGTCCTGCCTCCCGAGGTTCTTCTAAAAGAAAACTCTCAAACCTTTTAGCCGTGAGTGTGTGTTGAAAGGGGTCCCCTTTTTATTTTTTTAAACAACTTCCTTTGAAAGGGAGTGGGGGTGGCCTGGAGGCCAGGGAGGGCTTCTTGGAGTCTTTCCAGGCTTCCAACCGACTCTGCTCCTCCCCATCCCCAGGGAAACCCCATGGTCTTCGGGGGCCGAGGGGACTGAGGCCAGATGAGGGGAGCCAGGTCCATTTCCAAAGAGGGGGGCAAGGAGGGTATCCAGGGGGCTCCTGGAGAGGCGTCTTGTCATGTCTCCTACTGTGAGCCCCTCCTGGTTTTTTTTTTTTATCTGACTGTGATTCTGACCATTTCTTTTCCCTCCGCAGGGCAGCTGGCCTGGAGCTTAGAGCCAGGGCGTGTGCCATGGCCCCACACTGGGCTGTCTGGCTGCTGGCAGCAGGGCTGTGGAGCCTGGGCATTGGGGCTGAGGTGTGGTGGAACCTTGTGCCCCGGAAGACAGTATCTTCTGGGGGTGAGTGCTTGGAGCCCCGGAGAAAGCCCAGTGGGAGGCAGGAGACACAGCTGGGGAAGAGTTGCTCCCAGGAAGTATACGCAGGCTGCTGAGGAATTGTCTCCAGGAATGTGCTGGCTTTATTCTGATGCGTGTGGCACAGCTTTCTAAGAAATGTGGATGGCTTACGGGACCCAAAAGGGTAGTACAGGTCAGATCCTGGGTTTTACCTCTTTCTGACACTTAGGATGGTTCTGGGGGAGCTCTCACCAACTCCTCATCCAGTCTGGCTGCCAAGGTATGAAAGGGGAAAAGTCATTCTGCATTACCCTCCCATGCCTCACTTCTTGAATAAATCACTAGCCCTAAAGGGAGAAACCTGAACCAGGACAGGTGTGAACCAAAGGCTCTCTCCTCTGAGACCCCTCCCTTCAGCCCTTATAGACCTTTCTGCTGTCTTCTCACGCCTTCTGCTGGCCCTGGGTGGGTGTGTGTATGTGCCCATGCTCGCATGGGAGGCCAGGGCAGAATTGACCTGGCAGCCCTCCTTGTGCACATACACCTGTATGAAGAGGTGATGTCAGGTGTTTGTACCATTTATGGGCTCTGGGGACCTGGGATGAGCTCACCTCCCACAGGCTCCACTTGGGTGCTAATGAAGTCCTTCAGTACCGGCCTGTGTCTGGGTCCATCGCTGCCTCCAACGGCTAAGGCTGGGTTGGGAGGACCCTGAGGACAAGTTGGCAGCTGTTTGGGGGTCGATGTAGGAAGCATGTGACCGTGTGAAAGTCGTTGAGCCCCGCGTGCCTGGTGGCTTCCCAGGCCCCAGGCTGCAGCGTCATCTCTGGTCCCTGAGCCTTTGGTTTCCCCCGGCCTCCCTGTCCTGGCTCCCACTGACTCCTTCCCCTCCCGCCATCCCTGCCATCCCGGTGGCCAGCAGAGCTTGTATCTCCAGCAGTCTGGATCTGGTCCTGTTAGAGTGAAGGGTTTTTCTGAGGCAAGGAGTGCTCACAGCTGTTCTGTGCCTCCCGTCCTGCTGGATGAGAGGTCAAAGTCGGGCAGGACCGTGGTGTGAGCAGGGGGCAGCAGAGCCAAGAAGGAAGCGGCATCCGAGGAAGCGAGGGGTGGGGGGCCCAGCCCTGTGGCCAGAGGTGCCACTGACCCTGAGAGCCAGAGCCATCAGCAGTCTGATGGCTTCCTCTGGCCGGAAGCTGTGGCTGAGATGTCCTTCCTTCCTCCTAGCAGCCCGGATTTGCCTCCTCCCAAGCTGGGGAAGACTAAGGAGGCCTGAGCAGAGCTGTCAGTGCCAAAAGCTATTCAGAAAATGCCCTTTATTGCCAGTCGGGGGGCGTGGCTGGCATCTGCTGGTGGGGTTCTGGCTCTAACACAGGGACGGGGGGGCGGGGGGGGAATTAGGTCCAGGAGACCATTTTCTGGAGGAAGACTGACTAGGAAGGGTGCCTGGAGCTCCAGAGGGCTCGCTTATCCCCACCTTGTTCTTGTCCCAGCAGAGCTGGCCGCGGTAGTGCGGCGGTTCTCCCAAACGGGCATCCAGGACTTCCTGACACTGACCCTGACGGAGCAGACTGGGCTGCTGTACGCGGGTGCCCGCGAGGCCCTGTTGGCCTTCAGCGTGGAGGCTTTGGAGCTTCAAGGAGTGGTGAGAGGTGGGGCAGTGGGAGGCCCTGAGGCCTGTGGCAGAGGGCAGGATCCAGAGGGGCTTTTGCTTGGTTGGGCTGTCCCTCAGCCCAGCTACCCCGATGGAAGTCCAAGTCCCGCCGTCTCGTCGGGATTAGCAAGTTGCTTTCCTCTCCTGTAGTACTTACTGGATGCTGTGTAGTGGGGGCAGTTTGGGGCTTCTGTCTTCTCTTGAGAAAAGCCTCCAGAGAATGGGGACTGTGTCTTTGCACTGGGCGTTGTTGCCACAGGCTGTGCCTGTGACACATGCTTGGTACATACCTGTGACGTTGCCGATGTTCCCTGTCACCAGATCTCCTGGGAGGCCCCAGCGGAGAAGAAGACAGAGTGCATCCAGAAAGGGAAGAATAACAAGGTGGGTGCTCGGGCACCGCACCCCGGCGCTGCCTTTGTCCCAGTGCCGTCTCCGTCTGTTCTGGGCCCTCCTGCTCTCACTGACTGGACGCCTTTCTCCCCCAGACGGAGTGCTTCAACTTCATCCGCTTCCTGCAGTCCTACAATGCCTCCCACCTGTACGTCTGTGGCACCTATGCTTTCCAGCCCAAGTGCACCTACATCGTGAGTGCCGCTCCTCTCCCTTGGGGTCCCCCCGCTCGACCCTCCTTGCCCTGAACTGGACTCCCGGGCGCAGCATCTCCTGCTGCCTCTCCTCCTCATCGTCTCTCTCCCCACCCCAGGACACACTCACCTTCACGTTGGAGCGTGCAGAGTTTGAGGATGGGAAGGGGAAGTGTCCCTATGACCCAGCTAAGGGCCACACTGGCATTCTTGTGGGTGAGTGGCTGCCCTGATGCTGGCTGGGCGAGTCCCCTGGGGCTTGGTCCCACCCTGGGGCAGTATTGGCTGGAGCATGTCTACAGCTCACTTCTGGCCGGGTTGACCGTTTATCTCTTGTAGACGGTGAGCTGTACTCGGCCACGCTCAACAACTTCCTGGGCACAGAGCCTGTTATCCTGCGGATCATGGGGCCCCACCACTCCGTGAAGACAGAGTACCTGGCCTTTTGGCTCAATGGTGAGCCCCAAGACGCTGGCTTGGGCCCGAGGGAGCTGTGGGTGGGAGGCTCTGCAAGGGGCCCAATACCTCCCCGCTGACCCTCCTTCCCTGCCCACAGAGCCTCACTTCGTAGGCTCTGCCTACATACCAGAGAGTATAGGAAGTTTCACGGGGGATGACGACAAGATCTACTTCTTCTTCAGCGAGCTGGCAGTGGAGTACGACTGCTATGCTGAGCAGGTGGTGGCTCGCGTCGCCCGCGTCTGCAAGGTACCGAGTCCCACAGTGGTGCGCCCCGAGAGCCCTGCCGGCCTGGCAGGTTGACCAGCAGTGTTCCCTTGCCATCTGCCAGGGTGACATGGGGGGCGCGCGGACCCTGCAGAGGAAGTGGACCACGTTCCTGAAGGCGCATCTGGTGTGCTCTGCCCCCAACTGGCAGCTCTACTTCAACCAGCTGCAGGCGATGCACACCCTGCAGGGCACTTCCTGGCAGAATACCACCTTCTTTGGGGTTTTTCGGGCACGATGGTGAGTTGGCTAAGGATCCTTGGAGAGGAGAGGGGATGGGAGAAACAGGTATTCAGTTTCGGGATGATGTACGGCTGTGAGAGCCTAGACTAGGCATCTGGGGGAAGTTCAGGTGGTCAGTTGTCCAGAAGTCAAGGGGATTGCTGGGCACCTGCCCTTTTGGTGAGGCTGGGCGCAGTGGCTCATGCCTATAATCCCAGCACTTTGGGAGGCCTTGGTGAGAGGATTGCCTGAGCCCACAGGTTTGAGACCAGCCCAGGTAACTTGGCAAGACCTCGTCTCTACAGTAAATCAAAAAATTAGCCAGACATGGTGTTACATGCCTGTAGTTCCAGCTACTTGGAAGGCTGAGGCAGAAGGATCGCCTGAGCCCAGCAGATCGAGGCTGCGGTGGTCATGAGCGTGCCACTGCACTCTAGCCTGGGCAACAGAATGAGACTCTAACTCAAAAAAAAAAAAAGCTCCCTATGGAGGTGGGCAGGGCCCTGCCCTCTATGGCCCTTGAGAGCTGCCAGTGCAAGCCAGGCTCAGTGGCTCAGCCTGTAATCCCGCGCTTTGGGAGGCTGAGGTGAGTGGATTGCCTGAGCCCGCGGGTTTGAGACCCTCCTGGGCAACTTGGCAAGACCTCATCTCTAAAATAAATAAATCAGCAGGGCATGGTAGCGCGCGCCTGTAGTTCCAGCTACTTGGAAGGCTGAGGCGGAAGGATTGCCGGAGCCCAGCAGGTCGAGGCTGCGGTGGCCAGCAGCGGCCACTGCACTACAGTCTGGGTGACAGAGTGAGACTCCAACTCAAAATAAATAAATAAATAAATAAAAATAGAGCTGCCAGTGCATTCTTGTGTCTGTGACTGCTTTGCACTGGGCCCTGCCTTCCTGCTACTTGCCTGGAGCTGGAGTGAGATGGGATATGTTAGGTGCCTGACCCTTGGGGGTCCCCTCTACTGCAACAGGGGTGATATGGACCTGTCAGCGATCTGCGAGTATCAGTTGGAAGAGATCCAGCGGGTGTTCGAGGGTCCCTACAAGGAGTACCGTGAACAAGCCCAGAAATGGAGCCGCTATACCGACCCAGTCCCCAGTCCTCGACCTGGCTCGGTGAGTCCTTGGGGCAGGGGTGTGTTCCTGCCCTCAGCTCCAGTGCCATTCCCACCTAGCTCATGGCTCTCCTCCCCACATCCCCGCCCCCCAGTGCATCAACAACTGGCACAGACGCCACGGCTATGCCAGTTCTCTGGAGCTGCCTGACAACACCCTCAACTTCATCAAGAAGCACCCACTGATGGAAGAGCAGGTGAGGCCTCGGTGGGGCCGACCCCTGCTTGTGAAGAAGGACTCCAACTTCACCCACCTGGTGGCCGACCAGGTGACAGGTCTTGACGGAACCACCTATACAGTGCTGTTCATTGGCACAGGTAGGTGCAGGGGCGTGTGGGGCCTGGTTGCCGGGGCCGGGCAAAGGCCTGAGTGCCCAGGGCAGAGAAACCTGATGCCCCAGAGTCCCTCACCTCTTCGTTCACACCTTCTCTCCTCATGCCCCAGGAGACGGCTGGCTGCTTAAGGCCGTGAGCCTGGGGCCGTGGGTCCACCTGATTGAGGAGCTGCAGGTGTTTGACCAGGAGTCCATGGAAAGCCTGGTGCTATCTCAGAGCAAGGTAATACGGCCCCACGCGTGCTGTCCCCCTTGCTGTCCCATCTCATTCTCTCTGTCCATCTGCCTTTCCCAATCAGGCTTATGTGCTTGGCCAGCACAGAGGTCGGAACACATGCATGAACACATGCACAACTTGCTTAGCTTGAGGTGGGTTACTGAAAATCAGGGTGCTCATGTCACGTCATTTGCACCTCCACAGAGCCGTCATATGTAGCCGGATCTGGGAGCCGCATTCCCAGAATGAGGTGTTGCCTCACGTCTTCTTCAGACCCTTCCAGACTGTGCTGCAGCTCTGGCTGCAACCTCTTCCCTGATTCTGTCCCTTTGGGCCAGACCTCCCAAGTTGTGGGAGGTTATGATGCCCTGCCCATGTCCGTTTTCTGCCAGCCAGCCCCCAGCTGCTCCCTAGACAGGAACCTCTGCTTCCTTGACTGATGCCCTCCAGTGCTCACTTTTGACCCTTATGCAGTACTCTTTTATGGCTTATTTTCTGCACCCCCAGAACTTTGACTTCTTTGCCTTTTACTAGTGATTGTGACTCAAAATTGTCCCCTGGAACATGGGATAAGGGCAGAAAGCATGTGGTTGAATAAACACACAGATTGGCATTCACGATTCAAACAGAGGAAACTCCCCTTATGTTATACGGGTGCTGTGGGGGCAGCCGGTGAGCTTAGAGAGAAGTGTCTTTCCTGCACGGTGTATCAACGCGTGTGATGACATGCCTCAGCCTCATAGCTCTGTCGTCCCTCTCTAATAAGGTCACGTCTGTAAGGTGCTTAGGATTGTGTCTGGCTCGTATAAGCTCTCAGTGGCTTCTTTGGCTCTTAGCTAGCTTTCCCTCAGCAGGACTGCAGCTCCGCCTGTTTCCTCTCTCTGCTTCCTTTGCCCTTGTGCTCCCTGCAGGAGTCCGTGCGACCCCCTGTGCTGCGTCCTGGTCCGGCTTACCCTCCCCCTTGTGCCCCAATTCTCTTGCAGAAGCTGCTCTTCGCTGGTTCCCACTCTCAGCTAGTTCAACTGCCCCTGGCAGACTGCATGAAGTACCGCTCCTGTGCAGACTGTGTCCTCGCCCGGGACCCCTACTGTGCCTGGAGTGTCAACACCAGCCGCTGTGTGGCTGCAGGGGGCCATTCTGGGTGAGTCGGGCTCTGCGTGGGCTGGGACCCTGAGGGAGGTCAGGCTGGTGGGAACTGGACTGCTGACGTTCCCCGTGTCCCCTACCAGATCCCTGCTGATCCAGCACATGACGATCTCAGACACCTCAGGCATCTGTAACCTCCGTGGCAGTAAGAAAGGTGAGCTTTTTTGTTCCCCTCCCATTGGGATGAGCCCTTGACTCATCTGTGTCTCATGTCTCTGTGTCTCATCTCCCCCCAGCCCTGGGCTTCCTGCACTGACTGTTTGCTGTCTCTCGTTTCTCTGTCACTGCAGTCAGACCCACTCCCAAAAACATCACGGTGGTGGCAGGCACAGACCTGGTGCTGCCCTGCCGCCTCTCCTCCAACCTGGCCCATGCCCGTTGGACCTTTGGGGGCCGCGACCTGCCTGCAGAACAGCCTGGCTCCTTCCTCTACGATGCCCGCCTCCAGGCCCTGGTTGTGATGGCCGCCCAGCCCCGCCATGCTGGCGCCTACCACTGCTTTTCAGAGGAGCAGGGGGCACGGCTGGCTGCCGAAGGCTACCTTGTGGCCGTAGTGGCAGGCCCGTCAGTGACCTTGGAGGCTCGGGCCCCCTTGGAAAACCTGGGGCTGGTATGGCTGGCTGTGGTGGCCCTGGGAGCCGTGTGCCTGGTGCTGCTGCTGCTTGTGTTATCACTGCGCCGGCGGCTGCGGGAAGAGCTGGAGAAGGGAGCCAAGGCAGCCGAGAGGACCCTGGTGTACCCTCTGGAGCTGCCCAAGGAGCCCACCAGTCCCCCCTTCCGGCCTGGCCCTGAAACGGATGAGAAACTCTGGGATCCAGTTGGCTACTACTACTCAGATGGCTCCCTTAAGATCGTGCCTGGACACGCCCGGTGCCAGCCTGGTGGTGGGCCCCCTTCTCCACCTCCTGGCATCCCCGGCCAGCCCCTGCCTTCTCCAACTCGGCTTCACCTGGGGGGTGGGCGGAACTCAAATGCCAATGGTTACGTGCGCTTACAACTAGGAGGAGAGGACCGGGGCGTCTCGGGGCTTGGGCACCCCCTGCCTGAGCTCGCCGACGAACTGAGACGCAAACTGCAGCAGCGTCAGCCCCTGCCCGACTCCAACCCCGAGGAGTCGTCAGTATGAGGGGAACCCCCCCATCGCACTGGCGGGGGGAGCGTGGGAGGTGCAGCTCCTACTTTTGCACAGGCACCAGCTACCTCAGGGACATGGCATGGGCACCTGCTCTGCCTGGGACAGACACTGCCCAGCACCCGCCCGGCCATGAGGACCTGCTCTGCTCAGCATGGGCACTGCCACGGCGTGGCTCACCAGGGCACCAGCCTCCTGGGAGGCATCTTCCTCCTCTCTGTGAATCACAGACACTTGGGACCCCAGCAGCCAAAATCTTTCAAGGCAGAAGTTTCCAGATGTGGGTGTGTTTGTGTATATATGTGCACAACGTGTGTGTGTGTGTGCGTGTGTGTTTGTGTGCCCACGTGTGTGTGGCATAGCCTTCCTGTTTCTGTCGAGTCTTCCCTTGGCCTGGGGTCTTCCTGGTGAGTCATTGGAGCTATGAAGGGGAAGGGGTCGGATTACTTTGCCTCTCCTACCCCCACCTGTCCCGAGTGTGGGGCAGCGATGTACATATGGGGGTGGGGTGGGCAGGGTACTGTACCCCTTTAGGGGGAGTGCAGGGCTCAGGGGTGGGCCTAGTCCTGCTCTTAGGGCTGTGAATGTTTTCAGGGTTTGGGGGGAGGGAGATGGAGCCTCCTGTGTGTTTGGGGGAAAGGGTGGGCGGGGCCTCCCACTTGGCTCTTGGGTTCAGTGGTATTTTATACTTGTCCTCTTCCAAACAGGGCTGGGAAAGGCTATGTTGGGGGAGGGAAGTGAGAGGGTGGGCATGCTGTGGATGTTGGCATATCCTCTCTCAGCCCTAGAAGGAGGACTCCTAACAGTGTAACTTATTGTGTCCCACGTATTTATTTGTTGTAAATATTTGAGTATTTTTATATTGACAAATAAAATGGCGAAAATGAAGTTACTACTGTGCTGAGAATAAGACATTTGGGCTAAAACCCCTCTGGGTGCCGATAGGGAAGGCTCTCTGCACTGGGTGGGCCTCAGCCACATCCCTGGGGCAGCCACCCCATCTGTGGTCTCTTCCTGTCTGGTCTCTCTCCGAAGGGGGGACGGGACAGTCCAGTTCCAGTGTTTTCCCACAGTGATGGCTGTGGCGCTGGGAACCAAACCATGGCGACAGCCTCTTGGGAGCCAGCCTTGGCTTCTGGCCAGAGGGAAAAGTCAGAGAACTGGGAGTCAAGGGGAGAAGAGGAGGAGGAGGGGCCTGACTTCCCAGAACTCCAGAGGTTAGTGGGAGTGAAGGGTGAAACGGAGGGTGCAGATGGGGAGGTTGCTTGTGTGAGGTTGGGGCTCCCAACTAGCTTAGGGGAGGAAAGTGACATCCAGCCTCCTAGCCTCCTGGAATGCTAGAATCTGGAATGCTCCGCCACTGTCCTAGAGAGGGAAAGGTTCAGGGCCTAGATGTTTGTGAGAAACAACAGGACCCAGCCTGGATTCTTCCACTCAGGCACCATTTCCGAGTGCCCCGTCTTACCACCCACATGCACGGATGAGGTGGTGGGAGTGACGTCTCCCCCGTGCACTTGACCGTGGCTTGAGCAGGCTGCCGCCCTGGATTCCCCCAACCGTGGACTGGGAAGGCTGGGATCTGCTGACTGTGCATGCTCACGTAGTGCAGGGACCGCAGTCGTCAGCCCAGAGGATGTTGTGATAATACGAAGATTGATTCGGAAAACCGGGCGCCCGCTGCGGGGGCGGAGCTTCCGCACCGACCGCGGCCCTGTCCCCGCCCTTGGGGCTGCTGTGGAGTGGCCCACAGCGGCAGAACAAGTAG